>NC_087161.1:9215000-9460000 GCF_035594125.1 Scylla paramamosain
ATGGACGTATAAGATTCCTGTAAATAAATAGCTGCCGGGAGGTAATAAGAAAAACTGGTGGTGACGACTCCGAACATCTAACTTCATAGAATCTGCTTTACGTAGCTAGAGATGAGATTTGAAGTTTTCAGTTTAGATTACAAGTAAAGGACAGACCAAGGATATTCAGTGTAGAAGATGGGGAGAATTGAGTGTCACTGAAGAAAGGAAAATTATTTTGAAGACTGTGTCGAGCTGATAGATGGAGAGGAGTTGAGTTTTTAAGGCAATGAACAATATTAAGTTTGCTCTGCTCCTATCAGAAGTTTTAGAGAGCTCAGAAGCCAGGCGCTCTGTGGCTTCCCTACGTGAGGTGCTTAATTCCTGAAGGGTTGGACGACTACGATAAGACGTGGAAAAGTGCAGAGTGGTATCATCAGCATAGGAGTGGATAGTAGAAGTTTGGTTTAGATCATTGATGGATAATGGGAAAAGAATGGGTGATAGAACAGAACCCTGAGGAAGACCGCTGTTAATAGAAGAACAATGACTGTCTACCACAGCAGCAATAGAACGTTCAGAAAAGAAACTTGAGATAAAGTTATAGACAGAAGCCGTAAGAGGGAAGTTTGGAAATCAATAAGGTTGCGAAGTGATAGATGTTTAAGAAGCTTCCTGTTGTAAGGATGTATTCAAAAGCTCTAGAGGCAGGAAATTAAAGCAATAGGACGATAGTTTGAGGGATTAGAGCGGTTATCCTTTTTAGGAACAGGTTGAAAACAATAGGAGGGACTTCGTCAGGTCCATAAGAGGGTTAAGGCCAGGATGGCCATGGAAAACATCGCTTTGAAATATCTTAATGAGTACATGAAACAGCCGGAGAGTGGAGGAGATGGAGGAACAAACCCTGAATCATCCAAGGTTGAAAACAATAGGAGGGACTTCATCAGGTCCATAAGAGGGTTAAGGCCAGGATGGCCATGGAAAACATCGCTTTGAAATATCTTAATGAGTACATGAAACAGCCGGAGAGTGGAGGATATGGAGGAACAAACCCTGAATCATCCAAGGTAGGGTCTTTATCAAAGGTTTCAGCAAACAGTTCAGCTCTAGGGATAGAAGAGATGGAAGTGGTGCCATCAGGCTGAAATAAAGATGAAGAAGCAAAGTTACCAGAGATATTTATTACGAGGTGCTAGAAGTCACTAGGGAGTTGGCTCTAGAAAGATTTTGATATTTTTTTTATTGATGAAGGGGATGAGATTTAAGTGATGGAAGACTTAAGTAATAATTTTTTGTGAGCCGCCTCTCTGTCATGCATAGCACAAACAAAGGCTGAGTTAAACCAAGGTTTGGAAGGTTTAGGGTGAGAGAAAGAGTGAGGAATGTACGCCTCCATACCAGACATTATCACCTCTGCCTTGGGCTCAGCTCACAGAGACAGGTCTCAGATACGGAAGCAGTAAGAAAAATCAGAGTAATACCTCCTCAGGTCGCCCCCCCCCACCCACTTTAGCAGAGTCGATATGCCAGAGGCACCTCCGCTTTAAGGGATTCTAAAGAAGGATTGAAGTGATAGGACAAGATACAGATATGAGGTTGTGATCAGAGGAGCCCAACAGAGAAGACAGAGTGACAGCATAAAGAGGAAGGATTAGAGGTAAGGAAAAGGTCAAGAATGTTGGGCGTATCTCCAAGACAGTCAGGAATGCGATTAGGGTATTGCACCAGTTGCTTTAAGTCGTGAATGATAACAAAGTTAAAGGCTAGATTACCAGGTTGGTCAGTAAAGGGAGAGGAAAGCCAAAGCTGATGGTGTATATTGAAATCACCAAAAATGGAGATCTCCACAAAAGGACAGAGTTGGGATGTGTTCCACTTTTGAAGTTAGTCAAAGATTTTTTTTTTATAGTCAGAGGAATTAGATGAAAGCTATACACCATAGATAAATTTGTTTGAGAGTGAGAGCAGTCGTAGTCAGTTGGTGAAAAATCCGGAAGATTCAGTAGCATGGGCACGAGAGCAAAGAAGGTCCTTGCGCACATAGAAGCATCATCTAGATTTGGCATGAAAATGAGAATGGGGAAAGTGAGAGAGAACATAAAAGGAGCTAGTGTCAGTTGCCTCTGACACCTGCATTACGGTTAGGAAAAGGTTAGATTTAGTAGAGGAGAAGTTGTGTTCCATAGATTGAAAATTAGATTTAAAGCCGCGAATGTTGCAGAAGTTAATGAAGGAAAAATCGAGCAGGCTGCTAATACACTTAGAGTCGATACCAGATGAAGAGCAGTCCGGCCTAGGGACATTTATAGGCCCCCTCCCCCCTGGACCTCCCATAAGATAAATTTCCGACAGAGTAAAATGGGGCTAGAAATCTCCAAACCTGCTAAACCTATGGTGTATTGGTTGAAACAGCAGTATATGTTCATCACTGACGTCCAGAACATCCAGTGGGTCTCTGTACCTTCTCTGTCGCCTTAGAGCACGGTCAAGTTCTTCCATCACAAGAAACTCCATCCTGCCAAAACAACACGACGCGAAGGAGGCAAGTTTCCAACCGAGTCTTCTGTCTGCACTTATTTGGGAGATTCGGCGCATTTTATATAGTTTCATATCTAAAAACACTTCTGCCACCTCAAAATTACTTTTGGGAGTGAATATCAGATGATATAATGTTAAAAACACCGGTAACGCCGATTCTCAAGGTAAATAGTTTCTAACGTTTAGCTTAAGGGTGGTACCGAAGCAACTTTCACTAAAGGGATCTTTGGCGCTGATTGTAAGGGACCTTTACGTTTGACCATCGCCCATAAGTGGTCTAAGGGACCTTTAGCACTTAAAGAGCCGTAAAGACTTTTGAGCATCCGGCACCTGTGTTGTCGGTTCGAAGTGGCTGTGCCGAGGAGGGTGCTGGATACCGTGACGCAATCAGGCCCAGGACAAAACAGACGGATAAAGGTGAAACCAAAGACTATACTTAGCCAAACCTAAGGTGACCCGAGTCCCGCTCTTAGGAGGGACGGTCTCGCTTTTTCAACGTCTGTCGCGCTTGTATTCGTAGCAAAATGTCCCACTTTTTTCTAATGTTTGCCCCGCGCCCCACTTCAGATGAAAAACTGATCCCTTATCAAACTTTACTATTTGACTGGCTATTTATGAACTTAGTAGTGTACTCGTGTGTGTGTGTATCTGTGTGTGTGTGTGTGTGGAGAGAGAGAGAGAGAGAGAGAGAGAGAGAGAGAGAGAGAGAGAGAGAGAGAGAGAGATGATTGTCGTAGTTCCTGTCGATTCCAGCAAGTTATCAGCAAATGTCTTGAAACCTCCCTCTTGAAGGGGTTCAAGTCAAGGAAGGTGAGAATTCAGAAACAGGCAGGGAATTCCAGAGTTTACCAGAGAAAGGGATGAATGATTGAGAATACTGGTTAACTCTTGCATTAGAGAGGTGGACAGAATAGGGGTGAGAGAAAGAATAAAGTCTTTTGCAGAGAGGCCTGGGGAGGGAGGCATGCAGTTAGCAAGATCAGAAGAGCAGTTAGCATGAAAATAGCGGTAGAAGATAACAAGAGATATAACAATGAGGCGATGAGAAAGAGGCTGAAGACAGTTAGTCAGAGGAGAGGAGTTGATGAGATGAAAAGCTTTTCATTCCACCCTGTCTAGAAGAGCGGTATGAGTGGAACCCACACAGACATGTGAAGCATACTCCATACATGGACGGATAAGGCCCTTGTACGGAGTTGGCATCTGGGGCTGTGAGAAAAACTGGCGGAGACGTCTCAGAACACCTAACTATACTCACATGGACTTCTGAAAAATGAGTCCCGCTCCTCCTTTACCTCCGCATTCAGATATGATCGTCCACTTCCAGCCTCGAACACCCAACAAGAGACCATCGTTAACAAGAGAACACTACGCACCATCCACCAGAGGTGTCCTGAAGGGGGGGAGAGGGGCTCCTCCTTCCATGACAATGTGTGGTGAAATATGTGTGGTGGTTCATCAAAATTTCGCGTTCAGGACTTAATTGTAGAAGAGAAAACACCTGCCCTCCACCATGCCCCACACACTGCCATGCGAAGGATCTCTTCTGGGGAAAAGAATGTGCATTCCATGGCAGTGTCTGGTGAATTGTCGAAATTTTCTTTCTGATGACCTCTTGTACAGTGTGAGGGGCTGGAGGGTTGCACCACCACTGTCCCCACACACTCCTGCAGGCCTGGGCTGGCTCCTTAAGGTGAGAAAGGATTCATCCCTACCAAGGAAAACTTAATTGAACTTCACTTCGTTATCGTGAAATTCGCTTTGTTATGGCGATTCCTACTTCATTAACGTGAAATTCGCTTCGTTATGGCGATTCCTACTTCATTAACGTGAAACTCGCTTCGTTATGGTGATTAATACTTCATTAACATGAAACTCGCTTCGTTACCGCGATTCCCACTTCGTTATCGTGAAACTCACTTCGCTGTCGTAAAATCTGCTTCGTTATGACGACACCGACATTCATTTATTTATTTATTTGCTTTATTGACTGATATATCTCTTTATTAACTTAATATTCTATATTCATTTTTTTTTCATCTAATTTATCTTTTATTCATTTATTTTGCCGGATAGGAAGCTTAACCCTGCAGCTCACACAAACTCACTTGTTCATGGCGTACCTACACCTGCTGTCTTTGTGTGTCAGCCTTTCATATTCCTCTTGGTTTACACTTGAAGGAGGGAGCGTAGCATGAAAATGAAGCCGTATATCATTACGTTATTGTGTGTGTGTGTGTGTGTGTGTGTGTGTGTGTGTGTGTGTGTGTGTGTGTGTGTGTGTGTGTGTGTGTGTGGACCATATTGAGAAACACCTGTGGCCGCATCCCGATTACTTTCAGAAAGGTCTAGTAAGTCTAGTTGAAGAGATACGGGTTTTTAAAAATGTTTTTTTTATGGTTCTAGAGACAGATTAACAAGATTTCTACATTATTAAGAGGAGAAACACCTGAGAACCCAGCTAATCATCTCTGTGGTCTTTGACAATAATAGTAGTGAGAGCAGAGTTTCTGAATACGAGCCTGTGTTGAGGTGAAGGAATGACAATGGGAGAACTTCTCATTGTAATACATCTAGACTGGAAAATGTGCTTCGCGACTATCACCAAGATAGTATGTCGAGTTGATAGATGGAGGAATTGAGTTTTTGAAGCAATGAACAATACTAAGTTTGCTTTGCCCCAATCAGAAATTTTACAGAGATCAGAAGTCAGGCGTTCTGTGGCTTCCCTGCGTGAACTGTTTACTCCCTGAAGGGTTGGACATCTACAAAAAGACATAAAAAAGTGCAGGGTGGTATCATCATCGTAAAAATGGATAGGGCAAGAGTTTGGTTTAGAAGATCATTGATAAATAATAGGAAGACAGTGGGTAATAGGACAGGACCCTGAGAAACACCACTGTTAATAGATTTAGGAGAAGAACAGTGACCGTGAACCACAGCAGCAATAGAACTGTTAGAAAAGAAACTTGAGATAAAGTTACAGAGAGAAGGATAGAAGCCGTAGGAGGGTAGCTTGGAAATCAAAGCTTTGTGCTAGACTCTATCAAAAGCTTTTGTTATGTCTACGGTAACGGCAAAAGTTTCACCAAAATCTCTAAAAGAGGATGACCAAGACTCAGTAAGGAAAGCCAGAAACCAGCAGAGTTCGTTCCTCCGCTCTGATCTGCATCACAGTTGCTCGGTGAGAACAATCCCTGGAGCCAACATGGACCTGCTCAGAAGATGGGTGAATGAAAAATTACGCAAATTTCCCTCCAAATGTATAATATATAGTGGTACTTCTAACGTAATTGCAGAACATTCATCGACAGCAATATTAGAGCAACCTGGGACCTCTCATCAGTGGCTTGAAAGAGAAAAAAAACATGAAAGTTTGTCTGCTAAATAATTCCCTCACTTACACATCAAGATACTCAAGACCAAGTTGAAGACTTCAGTAATCATCTAGCTAAATGGGGTGAAATTAATGACATAAGTATGATTGATACCGTTTCTTGTCGGTGCAGGGGCCGGTACAGAAATTTCCAATAGACTATAATAGGTGTCTTTATTGACCTTACGACGGCGCAGGATACAAGAATTGCAGCATGCAATCTGGAAGCCTGTCAACTATCACATTATAAATAGAAACCCCATTCTGGACAACTACCCAATTATCAAGAAAAACACATACTAGGGTAAAACACAGTAAAAACACCATATTTTTAGACTAGTGGCAAAATATTTTCACGAGTGAATACCTAAATAATCAAGTGTCCTGGCCGTGTTGCATGTTAACAGAGTTAAACACCTACAATAATAATTAACTAATCACTATAAGTGGTTAGCTAATTTATCACAATGAATAACTATGCCATGTAACATTACCAAAGTAATCATACAAAGATTTAAATGAATAAACTACTCACCCAAACGACAGAAGGCGAGTGTGAGAATCAGCCAGTTAACACATTCCACTAGCAAGGTGTGGGAGCGTGTGTTCACAGTAGCCATGTCGCCAGCTGACTACCTGTGACAATGTGGTTCCCCAGCGAAGAGCGCTCCACATTACTGGAACTTAACCCTTAACTCTTTTATTACCACAACAGAGAGAGAGAGAGAGAGAGAGAGAGAGAGAGAGAGAATGTGCAACTCAAGGTGCTCCATAAGTTAATATACAAATTATTATTATCCTTCCCTTGAGTTGGTTAATGTATCAGTGCAGTGATGGCGTGGTTGCGTCTCTATCTGGCAAGTAGGCAGTGCTTCTCAGCTTCGGTTTGGTGTATCAGCAATGCAGTAATGTGGTCGCGTCTCTGTCTGGCAAGTAGGTAGTGCTTCTCAGCCTTGGTTTGGTGTATCAGTAGTGCAGTGATGTGGTCGTGTCTCAATCTGGCAAGTACTGGTAGTGCTTCTTCAAGCTTGGTACCGGTGAACTGGACAACCTTTGCTCGATAAGGTGGTTGACTTGTATTCCATGTTTAAGACTTGGAGCAGTAAAGTTATCAAATGCCATTACCAGGCAGTTTTCTAAATTCAAACTTCGTCCTAGCTGGTAGGAAGTGAGAAGTACAAACACCCATCCAGCACAACCAAGTGAGCGACGAAGCACATGTCAAGGCGACACCAGGACACTCCCCAGTTTGTCTCAACTACCTCTCATACACAGCCATACAATCGCTCATCAACTGTATCTGGAGCTACATCACGCCTCGCACTCACAACGGCAATAATTCACTATGTAACAAAATTTCACTTTTGTCTTGTCCTTGGCCCCAATCCATAATTTTCCAGTTATTTCCATCAAAAAAAAAAGTTATTTTGATTCTAAAACTTTGCTTTTGTGGTTAGAACAATGAATTTACATTTTTGCCTTATTTCATTATAGTATGAGTTACTATTGCTATTCATGTCAGATAAAGACTTGAAATTGGCTTTGAAATGTTGCAAATAAGTTGAAACAATGAAAGAAAGAATATAAAGTGTTCTAAAGATTTTAAATTTTAATAAGATCATTCTTGAACTGACCAGATCTAGCAAGAAATTTCTCATACAGTAAAATCCCTCTTATCCGCCGACATGCCGGATACTTGAATAGAAGTGAAATTATGTCCACAATCACCACCCTACACTCACGCATCTTAACCATAACAAAGATCAGCTGATCTTAATCAGCAGCTGATCTGATCAGCTGCTTAAGTGTAAGCACAACACGCTTCCTCTTTCCTACAATTTTAGGCATGATGAAGGCGTCAGGCGATAAACAGTGCACACGCGGGACTGAGTCACTGACTAAACACAGTGCAGTGGGCTGCCGGATGGCGCAAAGCAGTGCGCTCTGGTGGCGAAGGGACAAAGTATGCCTCGCGCGGGAATTTTAATCGATTTTATGAGTACACATTGATTTTCTATTGATTTTAAGGCTCGGGGAAAAATGTGCCGGATACTTGAAGCTGCCGGATACTCGAATGCCGGATAAGAGGGATTTTACTGTATTTAGAAGAAGTTGCTTACATTTCAGAAATCTCAGTCTTCCAGAATGTTCTACCAGACACTTTTAGAAGTTTGTAGAACATTTTAGAACGTTCTATTCCATGTAAACATTTCCAGAATACTCTAGAACTTTCTAGAATACAGTAGAAATATGTAGAAGTATCAAGAATTTTCTAGAATCTACAAGAATTTTCAGGAATGATTCAGAAAATTCTAAAGTAGGTTCAAAAATATTTTAGAAAGATTGAGAACATTCTGGAACACATTCAAGAAAGACTAAGAATATTCTAGAGTACTGCTTGACAATATAAAAGTAGGGAATTGCAGACCACCAATCATTTTTGCTTTGGCTGCCTGAGAAGACACAAGAGCTGAAATGGCATCAAGAGGCATCAATTATTTTCCAGATACATTCTGCTACATATGTGGTCAATTCATCAAGACAAGAGTAAAGAAGTTCTCTGTGACAGCATCTGGAAAAATGGTGAAATTTAGCTATTTCACTGCAAAAAAAAATCATTCTAAAAGCCACAAAAGCAAAGTTTGATAGGAATACTGCACATTTTCTATTGCTTTGCAATGAAAAGAGTTGGAAAATAACACTTATTTGTCAAAGACAAAAATCGTGTTACATAGTGATATAAAAAGAGAAGAGGCAAAAGGTGTAAGCGGTGTGGGAGGTGCGCTGGGCTCAGACACCTGTACCCTGCAGCCGTTATGGAAGAATTTCATACGGCCTACAACCATTCTTTCGTTCAGACTTTAAGGTCGATATGAGAATACCTCATTACATAAATGCACGTCCATTTCAGTAATCCTGGTACGAAAAGACTACCTCGATGGCGCACAAAAATTACCAAAACGACACCACTAAGCATAGCGGCACTTTCAGAAATCGGCCTCATAACAGTAGCTATGAAAGAAAGTCGGATGCTATAACTGCGGTGAGTTTAATCATGTGAAAGCATCCTGTAGATTTGATCACAAAATGCTGTGTGACTTTTTTCGACGCCTGAGACAAAAGTCGCCTGTGTTAGTATCATAATCCATAGGATGATGGCAAAGAAGTATTAGCCGCTATACATAATAATGGAAATTTCTGAACTATGAAACATAAAAATGCTCACTTTTGGGAAGTATAGATGAATAAGATTGTTAATGGAAAGTAATACTGATATAATATGTGGGAGTGAATCCTAGCTCTTTCCGAATCTACTGGATGATTTTGTTAAGATACCTGCTGGATATAGGATTCTTCATTGTGACAGTGAACGCATTGGTGGTGTTTGTATTTATGTAAAGGATATTCGAACAGCTCATGAGATCAATTTAAATGTTCCGAAGCAGGAGGGAATTAAGGATGTATAGATAACAGTACAATGCCGGAAGTTACCAGCTATTGGGTGTATGTACAGACATCCTAAGGCCCTCGTGGTTGTTTCTGATCACATACAAGATATTTTCAAAATACTCTCTTTAAAAAACTAAGCACCGTATGTTCTAAGAGACTTTAATGACAACTTGCTAAAGATAACAAAATGACTAAACTTATAGAGGACAACAAACTGACGCAGTTTATCAATAAACCAACTATGGTTACGCCTACGACCTCAACACTGTTAGATAATAATCATCCTTAAGAAGCCCGATGCTGGCCCGTCGCCTCCGAAATAGTTCAAGACTGGGTCTAAGTGCGAGACGGTTGTGATGACGTCACGCGAGCAGGCGTGAGGGGAGGCAGAGATGCGCGCAGTGGAACCGCAGATTGCAGTTCACAGCAAGCCTTGGTCGAGTGTAGTGCATGATTGCACGTCACCTCACACACTTGCAGTCCCACCCTCGGTTAATCTGGATATCACGTCTGTGTTACATACAAGCACGAAACTTGCATGCCATGGAGAAATGTTCGGTGATCTTGCCGTAAACGTAAAAAAAATTGTGGGGCACGTGTCTAGTATGGCTGTAATAGCACTCGGGAATGTGGAGAAATTTGATATTTTCTAAAGTCCAGCGAGCTCTGCACCAGTCAAGAGTAAACATTGAAATGATTTTCTATTGTTTATAACTGGAATTTGTGGGTAGCCGCATATTAGGATTTCATGGTATCTGTACAGCTGATCCCTTCAATCACGCGCTGCCACTCGTGAGGCCATTCCTGAGACCGCCAATTACGACTTTCATCGGTAGGTTCAGTTGCACTTTTCATTTGTTTTAGAGACGTGTCAGGCGTTCTGATAGAGGCTCACTGTCATTTGTTATTATGGTTACCCAGTGGAGGGAGGTGAAGCGAACAGTGCCAGTGTTCAGCAGAAAAAAAGTCACTGTGAGATATTTAGCAACAGCAATGGTTAAGATGTGATATACAGACGCAAGGAAGAGGTCCCATGTGTTTATTAAGAAAGGCACTAAACTCTATCCACCTCTATCGTCCTGAGAATCTCCACACCACACCGGTAAGGCATAACAGCATAATTTTTGAGGTGCCTCGTCAGGTTAGGTTATGCTAGGTTAGGTTAGGTTATGCTAGGTTAGGTTAGGTTATGCTAGGTTAGGTTAGATTAGGTTAGGTTATGCTAGTTTAGGTTAACGTCAATTACGACAATTGTCACCTGGTGGGATTGTTGTTTTTGTGAACACTTGTAGCGAGTGCGTGTCGATACATAAAGAAAAATGTGTGCCTCAGTGCAAACGTACGAACGCAACTACCTCATACGTCGTAGGCGAGGATCCGGGTACCCGCCGCCCAACGTGATACAGTGCCTTAAGTCCTTGAAACTATTTCGGAACCGAGGATCGAGAGGAGGCAAAAGTGTGGTGCGTCCCATCAAGGTAGTGACCTCCAGTGCCAGAGAAGACTGCAGGGTGGAGAAGAGGGAATACAAACACTTTGAAGTGCCACGCGTGTGGCACATTATTTAATGCGACGTCTCTGGCCAACAAGATGGATGAGTTGATTGTGACGGTGAGATCTACTTGTGCGGACATTGTGGCGGTTACTGAGGCGTGGCAGATTGTTCCTGAGGTGTGCACGATGCAGGACTACCAGCTCTACCATCACCTCAGGTCAGGACGCAGGGGGGGGAGTGGCCGCTTTCTGCCGCTCTGCCCTCAGCCCCTCACACCTCCCTGTCGATATTCCTGCCGGTGTGGAGGCCCTGTGGGTGAGAGTCACGCCCCCCTCCCATCCCAGCAACACGGCCTCCATCATCGTTTGCGTCGTGTACCACCCCTCACGAGCCGCCACAGCACAGTTACTCACCGCTCACATCATCAACACTGCTGATGCCCTGAGGATGAGGTATCCTGCTGCCAAACTGGTCATCTGTGGGGACTTTAACAGATTAGATATTAACGATATCCTACACCAGCTACACCTCACCCAGGTCGTGGACTTCCCCACCCACCAGCAAGCCATCCTCGACCTAACTAACAGACCTGGGCCAGCAGTACTCGCCCCCCAAGCCGCTGCCTCCCATGGGACGGAGCACCCACCTCTCCATACTGTGGACACCCACACCCACCACCTCAACCCCCCGGTCAGCTGTCACCAGGACCCACCACCCATGCCTGACTCAGGCATGAGGGAGTTTGGGCAGTGGGTGACACAACACCCGTGGACCGAGGTGCTGGATGTGGAGGACGTCCACTTAAAATGGCAAAATTACGTCGCCACCACCACAGAAACCTTCCACCGCTACTTCCCAGCCAAGAACGTCACAACGCACCCATCTGATGCTCCCTGGATGACGCCCCGCATTAAAAGACTCATGCGTCAGCGGACCTGGGCGTTCCACTCCTGCCCGGTCCTATACAGGAAACTAAGAAACGGAGTAATCAGGGAGATTAAGAACGCAAAGGCAAGCTATTACCCAGACAAGATACACCGCCTCAAGCTGACCAACAACAGACAGTGGTACGCTAAGATCAAAGCTTTGTGTGGCCTACAAAAGCACACTTCATCTCTTCCTTGCACCTCACACCTTCCTGCTAATCTCGCGGCTCAGGAGATGAATGATCACTTTGCTGCTATCTGTCAAACCTTTCCTCCCCTCCACACCACTCCGCTTCCTGCCTATCTTCCCGCTTCCTCCCATCCTCCCAGTGTCCAGGCGGTGGATGTTTTTAAGAGAATACTCAAATTCAAACCAAGATCCACCACACCCACTGACCTTCCTATAAAAATTTACAAGGAATTTGCTGTAGAGCTAGCAACACCGCTATGCTCCATAATAAACGCCTCACTCTCCCAACACTCTTGTCACGCAGACTGGAAGACATCTTACATCATCCCCATCCCTAAAACTTCCAGTCCACAGTCACTCAATGACCTCAGGCCAGTCTCTATCACCCCCATCCCTAGCTTTATTTGTGAAGATTTTGTATATGACTGGGCCTACACCAAAATTTGTAATACCGTGGATATCAGACAATTTGGAAATATTAAAGCCACCTCCACCTCCCATTACCTGACCAGCTTCCTTGAATTCATCCACAGCTACCTGGACAAGCGAAACACCTCTCTAGCTGTTGCTTTTGTGGACTTCAAAAAAGCCTTTGATCTTGTTGATCACACTGTTGTCATCAGCAAGGCAGTAAGTCTGGGTCTCCCTCCTAACCTGATAGCGTGGCTAGCCGACTTCCTCACAGGGAGGCGTCAGGCCGTTCGCTATCAGGGCTCTGTCTCTAATTTCCAACAGCTGACATGTGGGGTCCCCCAGGGGACCAAGATGGGTCCTCTATGCTTCCTCCTCCTCATTAACGATGCCCTCACTGACACCCCCCATCGCTGGAAGTATGTGGACGACTGCACCGTGGGCGTCCCAGTTTCCACCAAGAACCCGGACTACTCGCCATTGCAAGCAATTCTGGAGCGACTGCAGACGTGGATGGAGGAGAGCTGGATGACCATCAACCACAGCAAAACTGTGGTGATGCATTTCTGTACCTCCTCTGTACTGTACCAGTGCCCCCTCCCCAGCTCACAGTGGGCCCTCACCCCCTCCAGGTGGTCCAATGTGCCAAGCTTCTCGGAGTCACGGTGGACGACCAGCTGACCTGGAAGCAGCATGTCGCCAGCACCGTAAGATCAGCTACCTACAGGCTGTACATGCTGCGCAGACTCAGGTCGCTGGGGACGCCGACAGATGAGTTAAGGTGGGTGTACCTCACCTTCATCCTCCCCAAATTCATGTACGCCTCCCCAGCGTGGTCCTCCTCCCTCACACACACTCAACAGCTACAGCTAGAGAGTGTGCAGAAAAGGGCGTGCAGGGTCATCCTTGGCCCTGCATACACCACCTACGAAGAAGCCCTGACCACCCTGAGTCTGTCCAGACTATCCACCAGGCACCAAGAGGCTCTGGAGAAGTTTGGAAAGGGACTACTGCATCATCCACGTCTCAGAAACATGCTGCCGCCTGACGCGCCTCGCCCGGTCCGTGCCACCAGACACCACAACAAGATATCGCCCCTAAAGGCGCCGCGCACGGACCGGTACAGACTCAGTGCGATTCCCACCATGGTGCGAGCCATCAATCAATAGTATTTCCCTCCTAGATTAGACTTACCTAGGATTTAATTTAGGATTAATGTCAAGTTTTTCCCCACCCCCAATGTACATTTTCAGTTTCTTAACTGCCTAAATAATAAACCGTTTATTATTATTATTATTATTATTATTATTATTATTATTACACACACACACACACACACACACACACACACACTGAAAACTTCACATCTCATCTCTGGCTAAAACAGCTTCTATGAAGTCAGTCGTTCTGAGACATCTCCGCATTACGTCCGTGATTCGTGAATACTAGCCAGTTTTAGCACCCTGCGTGACAATCGAAGTTTAGTTTCAGTATCCTGGTTACTTCAATACTACATATTCTGCTTAATAACTTAATAAATGTTCCTCATAGCTTTGACGACGCATAAATTTTAAATTATGAGTGTGATGTACAAAACCGCGTTTGTGATTCAAATAAAACTGCTTACAGCACAGCCTCATTAGTAGCCCTACAATGCACAATTGCCTGCATTAACCCTAAAGCACAAACCCCGGATGAATTTTTCCCGGGTGCAGAGGTGTCCGAGCCGAGGTGATCACGTGAATCATGCGGGATCAATACGTTTAGCAGCGGAGAGTGGACATGAACATTTATAGTAAGATGTATCAGAATCGTCATTTTTAGTAACTTTATTCAAATTAAGAGAACAGTATTAATCTAAAGCAAAAACTAGGTTTATTGTGGCTCAAATCAAAGAGGAAGAGGTATGTTTTCATTCTATTTTTCGTAATAAAAACATTGAAAATAAGTATTTAATTTATATATATATATATATATATATATATATATATATATATATATATATATATATATATATATATATATATATATATATATATATATATATATATTTTTTTTTTTTTTTTTTTTTTTTTTACCGGGAGAAATTCTCCCGGGAGCATTTTCTCCAAGTCTAACCGAGTGCCTGTAAGGACGCTATGATGTAGCTCTAAAACTAATTGTTGGATTTTCTCGAAAATAGTCTCATTGTGATTCCCACGATGATATTGGTGGGATGTACCTAAGATAATCTGACTCAAACCTAAAAAAAAAAAAAAAGAAAAAAAGAAATAGCGAGGGCTGTTCAAGAGGCGTGCGTATTATACCCTTCCAGACTTGGGAAATAATTATGCCTCCCGGGATGACACGAACATAGGGTTTGTGCTCTAGGTAGCGTTAATATGTAACTCTTGTCTATATGAATAAAAGTAAATTAATTTATGCGATTGGCCTACTGTCTTACATAATAATATATATATATATATATATATATATATATATATATATATATATATATATATATATATATATATATATATATATATATATATATATATATATATATATATATAAAACCCATTTCCTGATCAGGCTTATATATTAGGTCTGAGTCCTACTCAACACTCTTTCAAGGAATTAACTTCCCTAATACAGTATTTTTTTTTCCTCTGCATGATGGTATATATCCATTTCCTGTTTAAATTCTTAATATTATGATTTTTTTTTTTTTTTTTCTGTATTATGTCAGTCCTGCCAGCCGACACTTGTGTGAGCACTGAGCTGTCACTACTCGTGAGGAACTGCTGCGGTAAAGGGTAGGCTAACCTAACCTAACATAATCTAACCTGATATAATAATAATACATAAAAATAAAAAAATCATATTGAAATTAATAATTTGCACAGGAAATGGAATATACCGTTATGTAAAAGAAAAATATACTGCATTAGGTGTGTTAAATCCTTGGATTAACAAATACTGATAAAATCAGAATAACTTAGCTTCGGTTGTGGCTTATGGGTTATCTGTTTCTCGTTTGGCTTATCGGTTATTTATATATATATATATATATATATATATATATATATATATATATATATATATATATATATATATATATATATATATATATATATATATATATTTTTTTTTTTTTTTTTTTTTTTTTTTTTTTTTTTTTTTTTTTCTTATCAATAGGTTCAAGATCATGGCAGGTCCAAGCTAAGTTAAGTATTTACAGGGCATAAACTTTTCTCATTTGACACTGAGTGAAAAAAACTTGATAAAAAAAAAAAAAAGGAAGACCTACACCATTGAATTGAAAAACTTGATATTAAAAAAAAAAGGAAGACCTACACCAGTTATGTCCCTTGAAGAAAATACCAAGAGCAGGAATCAAGAATACACGCAGATTTAACGTAGGTGTTTATGAAAACCATGACTGGCTCAATGGATGTGATGAAGCTAATGCTTTGTTTTGCTTCCCATGCCTCTTATTTGGTGGGGACCTAGCCTGGACGAAAGCTGGCATAAGAGACCAAAAACATTTAAAAGAGAAAATAGCTAAACATGAATAACCAACCAAACACTTCGGGGATTTTTTACCCACTCAGTTTGACTGCAGAAGACCTATCAAATGTGCTACTTGAAGAGCTACAGTTCTAAGGGTTTCTTTTTTTTTTTTTTAACTCAGTCTCAGGTCAGGGTTCCTAGTGAACAGACGTGTTTAGTCAGCAGTGACCTGACGCTAATATAGCTGGCTAGTGTAGACATGGCGCCTTGTGTTGCTGAGTCGTCTGGTTGTGTTAGTTCTGTTCTCGAGGCCTTCGTTGCGAAGGTCTCAGAGGTGGAGGCTGAGTTCTGAAGGATTTCGGAGGTGCAGACTGAGTTTCATGAGAGGATCTCAGTCCTGCAGGCTGAGTTCTGTGAGAGGATCTCAGCACCTGTGGGAGGGTCGTGCCCCAGCGTCACCTTACCTAGTAAGGCGACGGAGGAGCATTGGTCGGTTGTGTGCAGGGGAGCCAAGAGGGTGAAGGTCCTCAGGGCGCCTTGCGTGGAGACGAAGAATCCCTTCAGTGTGCTGGAGGAAGTGAAGGAGATGGAGCTGGACATGGCGGGAGGAGACAAGAAGGAGGGGGCAGACGTAGTTACCCTTCCCCAAGGTAGAGTACTTGTGTTTGGTGATAGTCAGGTTAGGCACTTAGATAGTGCGTTCTGTGCTAGGGATAGGAAGCGTAGGTCGAGGGTGTGTTTGCCGGGGGCCGGGATAGGGAAGATTTCTGATAGGCTACACACGTGCTTGGAAAAAGATGGGACCAAGCCCATTGTTTTTTTCAGTGCGGGAGGGAATGACCTTGGTAAGGTCAGGAGTGAGGAGCTTATCGGGAGGTTTCGACAGGCTTTTGGACAGGATTAGGGACAAGGGAGGGATCCCCGTGGTATGTGGTATCTTGCCGAGGAGGGGAGTTGGTGCTGAGTGGCTGTCCAGGGCTATTACAGTGAATCGCAGGCTCGCGAATTATTGTAAGAGTAATGGATGGACGTTCATCGACAACTGGGACCTCTTCTATGGTAGGGACACCTTGTACGCCAGGGATGGAGCGCATTTATCACGCCAGGGTGTTCGGGTTTTGGCCGGAACACTCGAGCGGGAGGTAACTGCACTCCAGCGCTTTTTTCGTTAGTCGGAAGGGAAGAAGGGGTTGTGAAGAGAAAACGAAGGACAGATTAGTTAAATCTAGAAAGGCAGGTAGCTCATGGAAGATGAGAAATAGCTTAAGAGTTTACTACACAAACTGTAGAAGTATTTTGAATAAAATAGACTTGCTTAGAGGAATAGAGTGTGTAGAGAAATTGATATCATTGCTTTAACTGAAACTTGGTTAGATATGTCAGGAAAAGTATTTAAACCAGAGTTTAAGATAGATGATTATACACTGTTCTATAAAGATAGGGAAAACAGGAGAGAAGGAGGCGTCGCGTTATACGTTCCGGACACATTACAGTGTTGTATTAACGGTAGAATTAAAACGGGTAACAAAGCAAAGTCGATATGGGTAGATATTAAGAAAGGATCACAGGCAGTAGTACTGGGAGTAGTGTACAGGCCACCAACCAGTACAAAGGAAATTAACACCTCACTGTGGCAGGAAATAAATAGAGCAGGCAGGTACAGTCAGGTATGTGTGGTAGGAGATTTTAATTTTAAGCATATCGACTGGAGTCTGATGGTGGGTAACAAGGAATCAGAGGAATTTCTTAAGGTAATTCAGGATAATTTTTTAAAACAGGTAGTCGTAGAACCCACAAGGGGGAATAATATTCTAGATTTAATTTCTTACTAACAGGGAGGAATCAGTCACGCAGGTATAGGTTGGAGGACAACTAGGTAACAGTAACCATAGTGAAATTAGGTACAATTTAAAATGGGAAGAAACTTTTAGAAGCAAAAACACTAGTAAAATACCTGACTTTAGGAGAGCAGATTTTGAGGAATTAAAAAGGTACCTCCAAAGGGTTGACTGGCAACGGATGCAGGGTGAGGTCAGGTCCGGGACGGAGTTGAGAGAGATAAGGCAAGATGAGAGAGGTGAGGTGAGGTGTGAGGGTGTAGGACAAGAGGAGGAAAGATGTGTCCGGAAGGGGCGGAAGAGAGAGGGAGGGAGAGATATGTGTGAGTATGTTGGAATGTCAGGTCGTGCTGAAATGAAAGAGGTGTGGTCGAGGAGAGTAGATGAGGGAGTGGAGAGGATGGTAGGGGCCGAGATGAGGGGATTAGGTGAAGTAAATGTAGATGAAATTTATAACTATTTCGTAGATGAAGTTCATACAGGTTAGTTAGCAGATATCCCATATAGGGCAATAAGATACAGAAAAATGACCCTAAATGGATGACTGCTAGGTTAAAACATAACGTAAGAGAAGTATTTATAAGAAATTAAGGGCAGGTGAAGAAGTTTTAAGGTCACAATATAATGAATTAGTTAGGAGAGTCAGGAAGTTAACGAGGAAAGTTAAGGGCAATTATGAATTAAAGGTAACCAACCAGGTGAAGACGGACCCCAAGGGATTTTACCAGGTATACAGGACGAAGAATAAGGATACTGTAGGTCCATCAAAGGTAGCTGACGGGGAGCTGGTTAGTTCTAGGGAGGAGATTAGTAAAATTCTGAATGAGTATTTTTTAACTGTCTTCACCCTGGAAAACATGCAGAATATGCCAGATAGTGAACAGATGTTTAGAGCAGATGAGAATGAGAAGCTGACAGATATTTCCATAATTAGGGAGATAGTGGAACAGGAGATAGATAGGTTAAAAAAAAGTTCAAGACACCAAAACCAGATGAAATATATCCCAGAGCACTTAAGGAATGCAAAGAGGTTATTAGTGAGCCGTTAGTTTCTGTGTTTAGGAAATCACTTGAGTCAGGTGAGGTACCAACAATGTGGAGGCAGGCTAATGTAGTACCCATCTTTAAGAAAGGAGATAAAACTTTAGCGTCTAACTATAGACCTGTCAGCTTAACTTCAGTTGTAGGTAAAATATTAGAGTCAATAATAGCGAGGAACGTTAGGGAATATATTTAGACAAACAAAACTTGATAAATCACAGCATGGCTTCACGAAGGGGAAGTCTTGCCTGACAAACTTGTTAAGTTTTTACAGTAAAGTGTACGAGGCAGTAGATAATGGTGATAGTTATGATATCTTATATCGGGACTTCAGTAAAGCATTTGACAAGGTACCCCATCAAAGGCTCCTGAGAAAGGTTAGGGCACACGGGATAGATGGGAAGGTGTTAGGCTGGATAGGGTCATGGCTTAGCGACAGGCGGCAAAGAGTTGTAATAAACGGCTCGAAATCCGAGTGGGATTATGTAATTAGTGCACAGAGGCCAGAAACAGGTCAAATAGGGTACTAGGATTCATTTTTAGGAGTGTTAAAAGTAGAAGGCCGGAAGTAATATTAAAGTTATACTTGGCGCTGGTCAGACCTCATCTAGACTACGCTGTGCAGTTCTGGTCCCCACATTACAGAAAAGATATGGGTCTATTAGAATCAGTACGGAGGAGAATGACTTAAATGATACAGGGGATGAGGAGTATTCCTTACTAGGCGAGATTGAAGTTGTTAAATTTACATTCTTTAGAGAGACGTAGGTTAAGAGGGGATCTGATAGAAGTCTTTAAGTGGTGTAAGGGTTATAACAAGGAGGATGTAAGCAAAATTCTTAGGATCAGCAAACAGGGTAGAACAAGAAATAACGGGTTCAAGCTTGAAAATTTTGGTTTAGGGAGGAGATAGGAAAAAAATTGGTTCTCAAATAGAGTGGTAGATGAGTGGAACGGACTCAGTAATCATGTTGTTAGTGCTAGGACATTAGAGAGCTTTAAGAGAAGATTAGACAGGTTTATGGATGGGGATAATAGATGAAAATAGGTAGGTATATTTCATACAGGGACTGCCACGTGTAAGCCTGGTCGCTTCTTGCAGCTTCCCTTATTTCTTATGTTCTTATGTTCTTATGTTCACTTGACTGCAGAAGACCTATTGAATGTACTACTTGAAGAGCTACAGACATTAATTGGTGATTGTCCCCATAAACCTATTGCTCAGACTTACGATGGTGCAGCTGCATTTAAGTGGAGCTAAGAGTGGTGTGCATGTTAGAATAAAAGAAGTATATAGCCATGCTCTTTTTGTACATTTCTATGAACACCAACTTAACCTGATTTTGGAAAAGACAGCATCAAAAAATTCTAAAGTTAGTCTTTTTCATCAGTTTGTCAGAAATACCAGCTTTCTTTTCTAACTCTTCACAAAGAATGACCACATTAGAGAGTGTTGCAGATTCCCACAGAATCCCTAGGCCTTCAACAACACGCTGGAACTTCAAAGGCAGAACTGTGAATGCTGTGTATGAAATGAAAGATCTAATCATTGAATGTTGCAGTAAACTAGAGTTATCTAACTCAAAGGTCACCTGTTTAGCAGCTGTTGGTATAAAGAGAATATTAAAGGAACCTGAGTTTAATTTTTGGCTGGTATTTTTCTCTGAAGTAATGCCCCATGTTGCTATTTCGTTTTCACTGTTTCATTCTAGAAATATTGATGCAGTTAAAGCTAATGCTGCATTGGGTGCTTTAAATTTTGCAGTTCAAAGGATAAGAGTTGCATGTGATGAGTGTGATACAGAGAGACAAGAGCTACCCGAAGCAAAAAGAAGAAAACCTGAATTGCGTGAGACAGGTAGAACAACAGCTGCAAAGGAGGTGTGTGATGTAATTATTATGCAGTGTAGAGAGAGATTTCGCTTCACTAACCATCTGGAAGCAATCAAGTTACTTCTAGTGAACAATTTTCCTACATATTTCATTGATTTCCCTAATAATGAACTTGCAAAGGCACTTGAAGCTTACCCAGTGTTTGAAAGAAAAATTAAGAACTGAACTTATAGTGCTATACACCAGAGAAGATTTATGGAAGTCACAAAACCTCACAAATCTTCTCAATTTAATAAATTATAATACTTTAGCATTTTCAGAAACTGTCAAGTTATTGAAAATTCTCATAAAAGCTCCAGTGACAACAGCCGAATCAGAAAGGTGCTTTTCAACTTTGAAAAGGATTAAAACTTTCCTGCGTAGCACTATGGCAACTGAAAGACTGTCTGCTTTAGCAGTGTTATCAATTGAAAATGCAATGGTAACGGAATCAAAGAACTTTAATGAAGCTGTGATAAATAATTTTGTAACAAGTAAAAGCAGGCGAATGGACTTTTATTTTCAAGTAACTAACAAGCTGACATAACACATCGCCATTAGTACCAGTTTACCCTCCTCCCCCTTCTCCCTAAGCCAAGCTACGCTACCTAAGGACCTGAAATCCCTGACTTGACTGCTGTACCATTGAAATTGGTGGATAATCAAATGCAAAATAAGTAAGTACTATAATTTTTTTTAACATTATATTGTAATTTGAAATTATGCAGCCCCGCCCAATTTTTTTTTTTTTTTTTTTTTTTTATACCATGAGCCACCACTGGTTACGAACGTGAAAAGCAAGCTGCGAAACAAACTTTCAACAAGCCTGCTGGCAGTCATCATAAGAGTAAAAACAAGACTGCACTTCAGTGGTAATTGCTGCAAACATTTCAAAGTAACAGAAAAAGTGCTAAGTTTGGTCAATGACTCCATGTACAGATCAGAAGGAGCATCTACATGTAAACGTCTGGATACTTCAAACCAACACGTACATAATGATGACACGAATGAAGATATTAACGAAGTTATTGGGTACACTTTTAAGGGGGAACTGCAGTAACTTGCAAAGTGGAGTGTTCAGCGAGTGACGGAGATCAAGGTGCTGGGCACAAAACATAGAGAAGCTAGAAAAACGAGGTATATAGACTTCGTAAATGAGGACAAGAGAGAGAGAGAGAGAGAGAGAGAGAGAGAGAGAGAGAGAGAGAGAGAGAGAGAGAGAGAGAGAGGACAACCCTACACACATGAGAAGAAAGATTCTCCAAGAAAAGCTGCGTTTCTCATTTTAACTAAACAGTTAGCAGTTGTAAACATATTTAATATTAATATACACTTAAATCATATATATATATATATATATATATATATATATATATATATATATATATATATATATATATATATATATATATATATATATATATATATATATATATATATATATATATATATATATATATATATATATATATATATATATATATATATATATATATATATATATATATATATATATATATATATATATATATATATATATATATATATATATATATATATATATATATATATATATATATATATATATACACACACACACACACACACACACACACACACACACATTTAGAGAAAGATAGGTGTATGTATATGTGTATATATATATATATATATATATATATATATATATATATATATATATATATATATATATATATATATATATATATATATATATATATATATATATATATATATATATATATATATATATATATATATATATATATATATATATATATATATATATATATATATATATATATATATATATATATATATATATATATATATATATATATATATATATATATATATATATATATATATATATATATATATATATATACACACACACACACACACACACACATTTAGAGAAAGATAGGTACACACACACACACACACACACACACACACACACACACACACACATTTAGAGAAAGATAGGTATATATATATATATATATATATATATATATATATATATATATATATATATATATATATATATATATATATATATATATATATATATATATATATATATATATATATATATATATATATATATATATATATATATATATATATATATATATATATATATATATATACATACATACATACATACATACATACATACATACATACATACATACATACATACATACATACATACATACATACATACATACATACATACATACATACATACATACATACATACATACATACATACATACATACATACATACATACATACATACATACATACATACATACATACATACATACATACATACATACATACATACATACATACATACATACATACATACATACATACATACATACATACATACATACATACATACATACATACATACATATATATATATATATATATATATATATATATATATATATATATATATATATATATATATATATATATATATATATATATATATATATATATATATATATATATATATATATATATATATATATATATATATATATATATATATATATATAGGAGGAGGCAGTAGACACCTGCCGAAACGATAATTACTCCCAGTGAGGTCTAAAGCACAGTTCAGGGGGTGCTGTGAACTTATCATTAAACCCAGCTGTAACTCACTGAAAACGTTTCCCTTTGTGTCTCACAACACAAGGGGGCAGTCACAGCCTGCCCTCTAAAGAAAACTCTCTTCCTCCATACAAAACTACAAGCACCTAATAACACACACACCCTTCACTCAAAAATATTTTAAAATCATCATGGCGATTCCTACACCAGCCTCGGAGTCCCCATCTGGGGAGGGGACCATAAATGTCCCCAGGTCGGACTGCCTTTCTGTCGACGACCCTAAGTGTCTTGACACCTCCCTCAATTTTTTCTTCATTAACTTCTGCAACATTCGCGGTCTAAGATCTAATTTTCAATCTGTAGAACACCACCTCTCCTCTTCTAAACCTCATCTTCTTTTCCTCACTGAAACTCAGGTGTCTGAGGCAACTGACAGTAGCCCCTTTTCTGTTCCCTCCTACTTTCTCTATCCTCATTTTCGATCCAAAGCTGGATGTTGCGTTTATGTGCGCAGTCACTTAACCTGCTCTCGTGCCCACGCTCTTGAATCTTCCGAGTTTTCCACCATTTGGCTACGACTACAGACTCACTCTCAAACTAAATTTATCTGTGCTGTATACCTCACCTAATTCCTCTGAATATAAGAAATTCTTTGACCACTTTACTTCCAAAGTGGAGCACATTCTGACCCTCTTCCCTTTTGCAGAGATCTCCATTCTTGGAGACTTCAATATTCACCACCAGCTTTGGCTTTCCTCTCCCTTCACGGACCATCCTGGTGAACTAGCCTTCAACTTTGCTATCCTCCACGACCTAAAGCAATTGGTGCAACACCCCACTTGTATTCCTGACAATCTTGGAGATACGCCCAACATTCTTAACCTTTTCCTCATCTCTACCCTTCTGCTTATGCTGTCACCCTTTTTTCTCCGTTGGGCTCCTCCGATCACAATCTCATATCTGTATCTTGTCCTATCGCTCCAATCCCTCCTCAGGATCCCCCTAAGCGAAGGTGCGTCTGGCATTTTGCCTCTGCTAGTTGGAGGGACCTGAGGAGATATTTTGTCGATTTTCCTTGGAATGACTACTGCGTCCGTGTCAGAGACCCGTCTTTGTGTGCTGAGCGCATAACAGAGATGATAGTATCTGGCATGGAGGCGTACATTCCTCACTCTTTTTCTCGACCTAAACCTTCCAAACCTTGGTTTAACACAGCTTGTTCTCGTGCTATACATGATAGAGAGGTGGCCCACAAAAGGTACTTTATTAAGCCTTCCATCACCAGAATCTCATGCACTTTATATTTCTGCCTGGAACCATGCCAAGTCTGTTCTCCAACTAGCCAAAAACTCCTTCATTAACAGAAAGTGTCAAAATCTTTCAAGATCTAACTCTCGTGATTTCCGGCATCTAGCCAAAAATATCTCCAATAATTTTGTTTCTTCTTCTTTCCCTCCTATATTTCAAACAGATGGCACCACTGCTATCACATGTATTTCTAAAGTTGAACTCTTCGCTCAAACCTTTGCTAAAAACTCTACCTTGGACGATTCTGGGCTTGTTCCTCCTTCTCTTCCACCCTCTGACTACTTCATGCTACCTAGTAAAATTCTTCGCAATGATGTTTTCCATGTCCTTGCTGGCCTAAACCCTCGGAAGACTTATGGACCTGATGGGGTTCCTCCTATTGTTCTCCAAAACTGTGCATCCGTGCTTGCACCTTGCCTAGTCAAACTCTTTCAGCTCTGTCTGTCAACATCTACCTTTCCTTCTTGCTGGAAGTTTGCTTACATTCAGCCTATTCCTAATAAAGGGTGACCGTTCTAATCCCTCAAACTACCGTCCTATTGCTTTAATTTCCTGCCTATCTAAAGTTTTTGAATCTATCCTCAACAGGAAGATTCTTAAACATCTATCACTTCACAACCTTCTATCTGATCGCCAGTATGGGTTCCGTCAATGCCGCTCTACTGGTGATCTTCTGGCTTTCCTTACTGAGTCTTGGTCATTCTCTTTTAGAGATTTTGGTGAAACTTTTGCTGTTGTCTTGGACATATCAAAAGCTTTTGATAGAGTCTGGCACAAAGCTTTGATTTCCACACTACCCTCCTACGGCTCCTATCCTTCTCTCTGTAACTTCATCTCAAGTTTCCTTTCTGACCGTTCTATTGTTGCTGTGGTAGACGGTCACTGTTCTCCTAAATTTATTAACAGTGGTGTTCCTCAGGGTTCTGTCCTGTCACCCACTCTCCTTATTATTCATTAATGATCTTCTAAACCAAACTTCTTGTCCTATTCACTCCTACGCTGATGAAACCACCCTACACTTTTCCACGTCCTTTCATAGACGTCCAACCCTTCAGGAGGTAAACAATTCACGCGCAGGGAAGCCACAGAACGCTTGACTTCTGATCTTTCTAAAATTTCTGGTTGGGGCAGAGCAAACTTGGTATTGTTCAATGCCTCAAGAACTCAATTCCTCCATCTATCAACTCGACACAACCTTCCAGACAACTATCCCCTCTTCTTCAATGACACTCAACTGTCCCCTCTTCTACACTGAACATCCTCGGTCTGTCCTTTACTTATAATCTGAACTGGAAACTTCACATCTCATCTCTAGCTAAAACAGCTTCTATGAAGTTAGGCGTTCTGAGACGTCTCCGCCAGTTTTTGTCACCCCTCCAGCTTCTAACTCTGTACAAGGGACTTGTACAAGGGTCCATGTATGGAATATGCTTCACATGCCTGGGGGGGTTGCACTCATAGTGCTCTTCTAGAGAGGGTGGAATCAAAAGCTTTTCGTCTCATCAACTCCTCTCCTCTAACTGACTGTCTTCAGCCTCTCTCTCACCGCCGCAATGTTGCATCTCTAGCTGTCTTCTACCGCTATTTTCATGCTAACTGCTCTTCTGATCTTGCTAACTGCATGCCTCCCCTCCTCCTGCGGCTTCGCTGCACACTCCTCCCGCAGCCTCGCTGCACAAAACTTTCTTCTTTCTCTCACCCCTATTCTATCCACCTCTCTAACGTAAGAGTTAACCAGTATTCTCAATGATTCATTCCTTTCTCTGGTAAATTCTGGAACTCCCTGCCTGCATCTGTAATTCCACCTTCCTATGACTTGAATTCCTTCAAGAGGGAGGTTTCAAGACACTTATCCATCAATTTTTGACCACTGCTTTGACCCTTTTATGGGACTGGCATTTCAGTGGGCATTTTTTTTATTGGATTTTCGTTGCCCTTGGCTAGTGTCCTTCCTACATTAAAAAAAATATATATATATATATATATATATATATATATATATATATATATATATATATATATATATATATATATATATATATATACCACTGTGGGCACATATCAGTGCAACTCATTGCCGGTCCCAATGCCGGATAAATGGGGACGGTTGCGTCAGGAAGGGCATCCGGCGTAAAAATTTGCCAATACAATGATGCCAATCATAAATGAGAGCACTGTACCGGATCGGTCGCGGTCCAGGTTACCAACGACCGCCTACGGCGCTGTGCCCCAACAGGGTGCCGGTGGACAGCATGTGACTGTTTGGAGGAGAAGAGGAAGAGGACGGGTTCGGAGGAAGCAAGAAAGAAGGAAGGACAGAAAAATAGAGATAAGAGCTGGGTCTTTAAATATTGGCACCGTGACTGGTAAAGAGAAATTGGCTGACATGATGGAGAAAAGAAAGATAGATGTCCTCTGTGTCCTCTGTGGCGGGGAAGCAAAGCGAGGCTGATTGGAGGAGGTATGGCGTGGATGGAAGGAGAAATGGCATTGTAGTAATAATAAAGGAAAAGTATATCAACAGTGTACTGGAAGTAAAGAGGGTATCTAATAGAGTAATGAGTCTGGAGATGGAAATTGAAGGGATACAAATAAATGTGATCAGTGCATACGCCCTACAGGTGGGGTGTGAGTTGGACGAAAAGGAGGGAGTTCAGGAGTGAGGTGGAGGAAGTGATATAGAACATCCCCAGAGAGGAGAGGATTGTTATTGGAGTAGACTCTAATGGACATACCGGAGGAAATAATGGTGACGAGGATGTGATGGGCAAATATGGTGCGGGAGAGAGAAATGCGCAGGGACAGATGGTTGTTGACTGTGCGAAACGGATGGAGATGGCATTAGTGAACACCTATTTTAAGAAGAGGGAGAAGCACAGAGTTACATATATGAGTGGAGGAAGGAGCACACAGGTAGACTTTATACTGTGTAGGAGATGCAACTTGAAAGAGTTTAGCGATTGTAAGGTTGTGCCCGAGGAGAGAGTGGCAAGACAGCATGGAGTGTTAGTTGGGAACCTGAGCCTGAAAGTGAAGACAAGGAGGAAAGTGAGGACTGAACCAAAGATCAAATGGTGGAAACTAAAGGAGGAGGAGTACAATACAGCATTTAAGCAGGAGGTGAGCCAAGCTTTGACAGAAAGGGAAGAGCTCAGTTGGAAGGAGATCTCAGAAACGGTGAGAGAGAAAGCCATACATGTACGTGGGATGACATCAGGACGAAGAAAAGAAGACAAGAAAACCTGGTGGTGGAATGAGGAAGTGCAGGTTAGCATAAAGAGAAAGAGGCTGGCAAAACGAAACTAAGACAGACATAGGGACGAAGGAAGTCATCAGGAATACAAGGAAATGTGTAGCATAACGAAGAAGGAAGTGGCAAAGGCGAAGGAAAAGGCATATGAAGAGTTACATGAGAAGTTAGATACTACAGAAGGGGAGAAAGACCTCTATCGACTGGCCAGACAGAGAGATAGAGACGGGAGGGATGTGCAGCATATATATATATATATATATATATATATATATATATATATATATATATATATATATATATATATATATATATATATATATATATATATATATATATATTGTTACGTGTGAGCATACACTGAACTCAAGGGGATGGACCATGAAGGGGTGTCGCTCACACTAACAATGGAAGGGTTAAAAGAAAAGAGAAAAGGAGACATTTTAACTGCTATTTAATATCTTAAAGTTAACCCTTAAATTAAGTAACAATACAAAATTGAAGATTATTTAAGTAAGTAAAAGTAAGTAACAAGGAGTGGCAATCTGAACTGGACTGAATAACTTAAAAGACTGGTTCAGTTAATAACTTAAGCCAAGTTAGTAAATGCATATAGATACAAATTACAAAAATAAACACCTTTACATATACATAATAGAAAATAAATATAAATGTGTTTGTGTGTGTGTGTGTGTGTTTATGTGTGTGTGTGTGTGGGTGTGTAACACTGGTGTAACTCTTACCACCGCTCTCGAGTGTATATGAGGCTCCCAGCGTATGCCAAGGCGACCTCAGAGCTGTAGCGACCCTTGGAGGAGACTGAAGCTCGATGGAACTCCACCCCTCGTTATCGGCTTGGTAGCCTGCTAGAGGTCACGTATCCAGTATGCCTCAAGCTATACACGTGGCAGCGCCACGAGTTGAGAGGCAGGCACCTGGTTCCGTGGTAGAGTAGTCACGTGTGTGACATTCCCCCCTTCTTAGGATGACGCAGAAGGAATGACTCTGCGTCATTAGAGAAGTGAGGTGGTTCCTGTCCCGTGAAGGTTGATTCCACCAGAACGTGTGTAGTCTGGGGCCCGGTAGATGGTTCTTTTGGCAGTGCTCGGCCCTCGGCTGCCTCCATCGACCGGTTCATCCCCGGCAACAGGATCCTAGGGTCCTCAGGGTCGCGACGGGTAGTGATGCGAGGAGTAGTGGGAAGGCGAGACAAAGTGTCAGCAAGGCAGTAGTCCAGTCCCTTAATATGGTGCATTTCAATGTGGTAAGGCTGGAGCTGTAGAGACCACCGTAGCAGACGTTGGTTAGTGAAGCGGTTCCTGTTGAGAAAAGTCAAAGGGATGTGGTCAGTGTAGATTTGGAGTGGCTGGGTGTTGGACTGAAGATAGTACTCAAACTTCTTGATGGCAGAGATAATAGCTAAAAGTTCTTTCTCGATAGTGCTGTAATTCTTCTGATGGATGTTGAACTTCTCGGAGTGGTAGGCGACTGGGTGAAAGATTCCGTCAGATTCTTGCAGGAGGGCGGCACCCGAAGCGTGATCACTGGCGTCAGTATGTATGATGAAGGGTTTACTGAAGTCGGCCGCACGCAAAACCGGTTCCCGAGCAAGCAAGTTCTTAAGTTGATTGAAGGCATGTTGGCAGGCAGGGGTCCATTCGTACGCCACATTCCCACTAGTTAGTCTAGTAAGTGGCCCAGCTGCGTCTGCGAAGTTTGGACAGAAACGCCAGTAGAACCCCGCCATGCCCAGGAAACGGCGGAGCTCGCGTCGAGTAGTGGGAGTTGGGTACTTCAGTACTGCGTCGACGTTAGCGGTCTTGGGCCGGACGGAGCCTTGTCCAATCTGATGTCCTAGGTAGGAGACGGTGGCAGCTCCGAACGTAGACTTCGCCAGCTTCACGGTGAGGTTCGCTTCCTGCAGACGGCTGAGCACATTCTGGATTTCATCTATCAGGTCGTCTACCCGAGGCAGAGGATAGGCGTCAGGAATGGTGACGGTGTTGACCCGTCGGTAATCGGTGCAGAATCGCAGTTGTCCGTCCTCCTTGGGTACTAGGAGGCAGGGTGATGCCCATGGGGAGCTGCTGGGTATAGCCAAGCCCTGCTCTAATAAGTACTGGACCTCCTTCTGCATCTGTTCTCGTTTCCGGGGGTTGACTCTGTAGGGAGACTGCTTGATAGGGAAGGTCCCTGGGAGCACCTTCACATCATGGCGGAGGACATTACAGATTTTAGGATGGTCACCGAACACGTCATACTGAGAGATCAATCTTGAGATATCCAGTGCTCGAGAGGATGAAAGATGACGGAGCTGATCATCTAAGTGTTGGATAATGTAGGTGTTGTTTTGCGTGTCCTTCCTTGGGATGTATGGTGTTTGTGTCAATCTCAGTGGTAATACATTTATCATACATCAATGAACACACAGAGGCAGGTTTTAACTCTGAGTCAGCCTCCTGGGGTTCAATGATACCACAGGAAGCTACTCTAGGGGTTGGTTGGGCTTCTGCCCAAGCAGCATCATCTGGGACCTTAGAGGGCCGGAACACTCTCATGAGAACTCCATCCTGTTTGTAAAAGGCAGGGTAATGAGTAATTTGATCTGGAGGGATAACCTTGTCATGAAATTGAGTCAAAGTAGTGTCTTCCTGTTGAGCCTCAGTGAGAAGTTTTTCAGAAAATATTTGATTGAGTTCAAGTGGGGATGGGCTCTTCTTTGGAAGTGAGAAAGACTGATCAGATTTCCTTGCTTGTGCACGAGTAGTGACACAAACAGGGAATAAGCCTGGTTGTTGCTCTTCTAACTGTACAGTGGGGTTATCCATCAGCATTGTGTCACTAATTACCAAAGGGGGAGTCACCTTACTGCCAGCTAGGTCATTAGCGAGGAGTAGTTGAGCATTAGGGATGGGTAAGGCTGGTTCTTCACTAACTCCTATTATCACTTCACCTCTTACTAGTGGGCTATCAAGATGTAGTTTAGCTAATGCAATGGGGAAGGGGTCATGGAAGTCTTTTAAATATACCTTTTCACCTGTGTAACACTGTTCAATACCAGGGACTGCTGACTTCAGCACTAGGGACTGAGCTGAACAGGTGTCTCTGACAATCTTAACTGGGTGATCCTTGTTATCAATGCTGATGGTGCCTACAGACCTGAAAGGCTCAAATAAGTCTTTAGGTACAGGGAAGGAGGGAAGAGCTTGTATGGAAGCAACTGGCTTGGCAGGATATGTTTGAGCTACCTTGCACTTGGGATTAGGACAGTTCTTTATGAGGTGCCCCGGCTGTTTAGAAAAAGCACAAAATAGAGGTGGTCGAGTACTACTGCCGGTCATTTTACCAACCCCTGAGTTACCTGAGTTTATCTTACTACTAGGAGTCTCGGTCAGCTTGTCTGAGGTTGCCTTGCGATTCACCAGGGAGAAAAGGTCCGCTAACTGAGCGGCTTTGAGAAGATCTGTTTCTTCTTTGTTGGTGATGTGTAACATTACTGAGTAAGAGAGCTTACGCATGAACTCTTCTAAGGCTAAGAGATTTACTAATTCGTCGTACGTGGTTATCGCGGCTGACTTAAGCCAACGCTTGAGAGCCCTCAGTTTCTCTGAGGCAAACTCTAGATAGGTTTGTTGCGGAGTTTTGAACATTTTTCGAAAAGACTGACGGTATCCTTCTGTGGTAATGGAGTACGCCGCTAGGATGCCCTGTTTGACACAGTCGTAATCCGTGTTGTTTTCGAGGCCGTTCAAAATAGTTAAAGCCTTTTGGCTGAGTTTGGGTTTAAGAAGCCAAGGCCAGTCTTCTCGGGGCAGTTCAAAATGTACTGCTGTGTCCTCGAACTGTCCAAAGAAAGTTTCGGGGTCTTTGTCAGAGAACTGAGGGAGTAGTGAGAGATATTTAGTTAACTTTTGTTTGAGGTCAGCTGTGGTGGTTGATCGAGATTTTAATTGTGCGAGTTGGGTCTCGTGGATTCTTTCTTTTTCTCTCTCCTCTCTTTCTTTTTCCTCCTTTTCTTTTACATATGCCAGATCTCTTTCCGCTTTTTCTTTTTGAAAAGCTAGTTCTTCTCGCCTTAGTTTCAGCTTTTCGAGTTCGAGCATTAAACTGGCGTCGTGCTGGGAAGCAGCACTAGTGGCTTCACCTCCAAGGTGAACTAGGATTTGAGTTCGGAGTTCTTCCTTCCGAATGTCAGACGGATATGAGAGATCAAACTGTCGGGCTATGTACTTTAAATCATTCTTTGTCACTTTGGCAGTTTGTAGCTCCGCCACAGAAGGATTACTGCAAAATGCGTCCAAGTTTAACTCATGCGACATGATTAATGAGCGTGAGGTCAATTGAACCAAATCAAGTGTGTCTGAGCCCTACACTGAAACCTGATCCAAGACCTAGGTTCGCCACCACGAGTCGGAAGGACCCGCGTGAACGACAGGTTCGAAACCACGAGTCGGAGGGAAATGAGTTGACCCGCGTGCATCGACAGAGACTCGTTTTTGAGTCTAGTTGAGTCAAGGTTAGCAACGCCTTAACTGTGCTTCTGAAGAGGCAACGAATCGAAGAAGTGTAGCGATAATCACTGCCCCAAAATGACTACCATAGAACTAACACTTAAGCACTTGTAATGGCTTGCCATATTCGCTGCTTTCAAGCAAAGAGTGGAACGCAAGTTCCCAAGTTTTAAGGAGTCTCGGAGTTCGGGGTCACTACTAGAGGAATCGAACCGACACTAAAGCAACACTGAGGAAATCAATTGTTAGGTTTTTAACGCTTTTATGACTAGACGCCGGTACCTCGCGTACTTTTAAAGCGGAAAAACGCAAAAATTCACCAACAAAGAAATATACACTCGAGAGCAGGAAAGGAACTAGTGTAGTTATATGTATGTGTAAACATGTGTAATATCCCGGACGGGCCCCAAATTGTTACGTGTGAGCATACTCGTACACTGAACTCTAGGGGATGGACCATGAAGGGGTGTCGCTCACACTAACAATGGAAGGGTTAAAAGAAAAGAGAAAAGGAGACATTTTAACTGCTATTTAATATCTTAAAGTTAACCCTTAAATTAAGTAACAATACAAAATTGAAGATTATTTAAGTAAGTAAAAGTAAGTAACAAGGAGTGGCAATCTGAACTGGACTGAATAACTTAAAAGACTGGTTCAGTTAATAACTTAAGCCAAGTTAGTAAATGCATATAGATACAAATTACAAAAATAAACACCTTTACATATACATAATAGAAAATAAATATAAATGTGTTTGTGTGTGTGTGTGTGTGTTTATGTGTGTGTGTGTGTGGGTGTGTAACACTGGTGTAACTCTTACCACCGCTCTCGAGTGTATATGAGGCTCCCAGCGTATGCCAAGGCGACCTCAGAGCTGTAGCGACCCTTGGAGGAGACTGAAGCTCGATGGAACTCCACCCCTCGTTATCGGCTTGGTAGCCTGCTAGAGGTCACGTATCCAGTATTCCTCAAGCTATACACGTGGCAGCGCCACGAGTTGAGAGGCAGGCACCTGGTTCCGTGGTAGAGTAGTCACGTGTGTGACAATATATATATATATATATATATATATATATATATATATATATATATATATATATATATATATATATATATATATATATATATATATATATATATATATATATATATATATATATATATATATATATATATATATATATATATATATAATTTATATATATATATATATATATTTATTGTCATGTTATTGGCCGAGTTTACCTTGAATGGGATCACGTTTTCTTAGTGTCCCCCGTGTTCCGGTTACCTGCCTTTCGGACATTATCCTTATTATTGGTTATAAGTAGTGCAAGGCTTATTTACTCTTTTTATGTCATGTAGTATTATTCTATTCATAATTTAAGTTCTCCATATCTTTGTATGTATAAGGGAGGAAGTATAATTGAGGTGGAAATATGTTGAAACGAGGGGAGCTTGAGTGGGCAACAACACATTCCAAGGAGGGGAAGGCAGAGCGCCTTAGGTCGTGAGGTATATCAGAGGGAAGGCGTGTCTCAGGGAAGAATCTTGGTGTGGATTGGTGATGGAGTGGTGTGTGGAGATATTAGTGGTGTAGCGGTATAACCTTGATATCCAAGATCAGGTTAGTGAGTCTTTTGTGGTACCAAGAACTCTTGTCCGCTGAAACTCGGTTGAGTTGTGCCGGTGACGCTGTTCGAAGGGGTCATGGGTCAAACTGGCAGCCATTTTGTGAGTGGAGGTTGTGGTGTTGACCTTGGAAGCTGGTGTTGTGGTGTATTGGTGATTTTGGGGATGATATTATGGTATTATAAGTAATCTTTGGTGATGATGGTGATCTCCTGTGAGGCTTGAGGAGGTGAAATACGGGAATTGTTGTCTGGGGACGCGGTAATCGCGTCTGAGTAAATTCCTGCGGTTGAGGGGAAATATTTTTGTGACTGGTGGAGGTGTAAACGGGTTCTGGTGTTGTGTGAAGTGACGAGAACGTCATGTAGTAACATGTACTACCTCATGTTGTTTGTGAATTATTATTAGTATTAGTATATATGTGCTTGTAACATAGAATAATCGTGTTTTCTAATCCCCCAACATTAATCTGGTATTAGAGGTAATTCCAGGTGTGCTGTGTCAAGGTAAAGGTAGAGTGAGAGGGTGTAGTTCTCGCGATTTCGGATAGGTCGGGTAGGCATTCGAAACCTTTAAAAATCCAGACTTTTAAAACTTTCCGGGATCAGTGTAACGTCCACTTTCTTGGAAAGATAACCGGGATCGTACGATCGTAAGTAAGTAAGCTATCGTGACAATATGCTGCACATCCCTCCCATCTATCTATCTATCTATCTATCTATCTATCTATCTATCTATCTATATATATATATATATATATATATATATATATATATATATATATATATATATATATATATATATATATATATATATCCTTGCTCTCCATGGCGTAAACTGAGTGCGGGCAGACAAAAAACAACGAAACAAATAATAAGCAACTGTCTCCCCCACGTTGCTACGAAGCTTCCAGCGACCCTGGCGAGGTCGTCAATTTCTATTAGATTCATATCCATCTTACAGCTGCCTCAAGCTGGACTAGCTTCCTCCAAATCACCACCTATGTGATTTGGTGCAGGGCTTAATATGGTTTACAAGGTCCTTCTGGCTTCTTGCACCCTGTAAACAAACGATCATAACACTAGGTTCTGCTCCCCTTCTCGGCCACCACTACCTGGATCGGCCTACTTACACTGCCACTTCCTGTGTAGTATAGTGAGGAGCCTAATTTACCTCCACAGGGCCCTGGTCTCCTGTGGTGAATTACACAACTGAGGTTGCCAGCCTGTTTCACCTTCTGTAGGCAAGGAAGTACTACAACTGCAAAGTCACTCCAAAAGCTGGGAAAGAATCGATCGCCACGTTCTAGGAACGACCAGCGACGAACATATACAAAGATTATAGTAATCCTTGACACCCCCCTCAACTTTTTCTTCATTAACTTCTGCAACATTCGCGGTCTAAGATCTAATTTTCAATCTGTAGAACACTACCTCTTCTCTTCTAAACCTCATCTTCTTTTCCTCACTGAAACTCAGGTGTCTGAGGCAACTGACAGTAGCCCCTTTTCTGTTCCCTCCTACTTTCTCTATCCTCATTTTCGATCCAAAGCTGGATGCTGCGTTTATGTGCCAATGACTTAACTTGCTCTCGTGCCCACGCTCTTGAATCTTCCGAGTTTTCCACCATCTGGCTACGACTACAGAGTCACTCTCATACTAAATTTATCTGTGCTGTATACCTCTCACCTAACTCCTCTGACTATAAGAAATTCTTTGACTACTTAACTTCCAAAGTGGAGCACATTCTGACTCTCTTCCATTTTGCAGAGATCTCCATTCTTGGAGACTTCAGTGTTCACCACCAGCTTTGGCTTTCCTCTTCCCTCACTGACCATCCTGGTGAACTAGCCTACAACTTTACTATCCTCCATGACCTAGAGCAATTGGTGCAACACCCTACTCATATTCCTGACCGTCTTGGAGATACGCCCAAAATTCTTGACCTTTTCCTGACCTCTAATCCTTCTGCTTATGCTGTCACCCTTTCTTCTCCATTGGGCTCCTCCGATCACAATCTCATATCTTCATCTTGTCCTATAGCTCCAATCCCTCCTCAGGATCCCCGTAAGCTTCTGCTAGTTGGGGGGACCTGAGGAGGTATTTTGCTGATTTTCCTTGGAATGCCTACTGTTTCCATGTCAGAGACCCGTCTTTGTGTGCTGAGCGCATAACAGAGGTGATAGTGTCTGGCATGGAGGCGTACACTCCTCACTCTTTTTCTCGTCCTAAACCTTCTAAACCTTGGTTTAACACAGCTCGTTCTCGTGCTATACATGATAGAGAGGTTGCCCACAAAAGGTACTTAAGCCTTCCATCACCAGAATCTCATGCACTTTATATTTCTGTCCAGAACCATGCCAAGTCTGTTCTCCAACTCCCCTCATGATTTCTAGCATCTAGCCAAAAATATCTCCAAGAACTTTGCTTCTTCTTCTTTCCCTCCTCTATTTTAACCAGATGGCACCACTGCTATCACATCTATTTCTAAAGCTGAACTCTTCGCTCAAACCTTTGCTAAAAACACTACCTTAGACGATTCTGGGCTTGTTCCTCCCTCTCCTCTACCCTCTGACTACTTCATGCCACGTATTAAAATTCATCGCAATGATGTTTTCCATGTTTCCGCTGGCCTAAACCCTCGGAAGGCTTAGGGACCTGATGGGGTCCCTCCTATTGTTCTCCGAAACTGCCTCCGTGCTTGCACCTTGCCCAGTCAAACTCTTTCAGCTTGTCTGTCAACATCTACCTTTCCTTCTTGCTGGAAGTTTGCCTACATTCAACCTGTTCCTAAAAAGGGTGACCGTTCTAATCCCTCAAACTACCGTCCTATTGCTTTAATTTCCTGCCTATCTAAAGTTTTTGAATCTATCCTCAACAGGAAGATACTTAAACATCTATCACTTCACAACCTTCTACCTGATCGCCAGTATAGGTTCCGTCAAGGCCGCTCTACTGGTGATCTTCTGGCTTTCCTTACTGAGTCTTGGTCATCCTCTTTTAGAGATTTTGGTAAAACTTTTGCTGTTGCCTTGGACATATCAAAAGCTTTTGATAGAGTCTGGCACAAAGCTTTGATTTCCAAACTACCCTCCTACGGTTTCTATCCTTCTCTCTGTAACTTCATCTCAAGTTTCCTTTCTGACCATTCTATTGCTGCTGTGGTAGACGGTCACTGTTCTTCTCCTAAAGCTATTAACAGTGGTGTTCCTCAGGGTTCTGTCCTGTCACCCACTCTCTTCTTATTATTCATTAATGATCTTCTATGCACTTTTCCGTCTTTTCATAGACGTCCAACCCTTCAGGAGGTAAACAATTCACGCAGGGAAGCCACAGAACGCTTGACTTCTGATCTTTCTAAAATTCCTGATTGGGGCAGAACAAACTTGGTATTGTTCAATGCCTCAAAAACTCAATTCCTCCATCTATCAACTCGACACAACCTTCCAGACAACTATCCCCTCTTCTTCAATGACACTCAACTGTCTCCCTCTTCTACACTGAACATCCTCAGTCTGTCCTTTACTTATAATCTGAACTGGAAAATTCACATCTCATCTCCAGCTAAAACAACTTCTATGAAGTTAGGCGTTCTGAGACGTCTCCGCCAGATTTTCTCACCCCACCAGCTCCTAACTCTGTACAAGGGCCTTATCTGTCCATGTATGGAGTATGCTTCACATGTCTGGGGAGTTCCACTCATACTGCTCTTCTAGACAGGGTGGAATCAAAAGCTTTTCGTCTCATCAACTCCTCTCCTCTAACTGACTGTCTTCAGCCTCTCCCTCACCGCCGCAATGTTGCATCTCTAGCTGTCTTCTACCGCTATTTTCATGCTAACTGTTCTTCTGATCTTGCTAACTCCATGCCTCCCCTCCTTCCGCGGCCTCGCTGCACAAGACTTTCTTCTTTCTCTCAACCCTATTCTGTCCACCTCTCTAACGCAAGAGTTAACCAGTATTCTCAATCATTCATCCCTTTCTCTAGTAAACTCTGGAACTCCCTGCCTGCTTCTGTATTTCCACCTTCCTATGACTTGAATTCCTCCAAGAGGGAAGTTTCAAGACACTTATTCATGAATTTTTGACCACTGCTTTGACCCTTTTATGGGACTGGCATTTCAGTGGGCATATTTTTTATTGGATTTTTGTTGCCCTTGGCCAGTGCCATTCCTACATAAAAAAAAATAAAAAAAATCTACGGAATACCGCCATCTCAAGATGCAAGACTAATAATTACCCACATCCATATCTCTCTCTTTGCCATGCAATATCACCAGTGTCCTCCCAGGAGATGAACCACAGCCATCTAGGACCAGCCGGGCTCAGAGAAGAAACAGACTCCATCGTACCGCAGATACTCAGGTGTCCTCTAAGCCCAGAGCTGGAGCCTAAAAGCATTTAGCAACACAGCAACGTGCCCCTAACAACAAACACATTGCTCCCAAGCAGAGCAGAGAGGGTGTAGCGAAGGTGAGGTGCTACTTGGCCGCCCGGAAGTTGCTCAAGCGAGAAGTTTAGGCTCCCAACTACGACTCTTGGTCATAGCAGTGTTTAGTCCTTGAAGGGTAACATTTCCAGTGTCATAACTGTGTAGCTCTGACAAAGGAAACTTAGCCTGGGTATTCTCTGTTTATTTAACTAACTAACTAACTAAGTAAAGTAAAGATGGGTGAAGTAATTTAAGAGTGTTTATTGCTGAAGGAAAAGGTAAGAAATAAAAGAAGGAAAGTAAGAGATAAAAGTTTGTGGGCAAACCACGTTGCTATTTTTGTGACTACATAATGTTGGTTTGTGTGGCTCGCTTCTTCATTTATGTATCTAGGTTTAGACTCCCCAGCCTAGAAGGTTGCTTTTGCTGTCTGGGATGTGCTTGTGTGAGTGGAGGTGTTATAAGTGTATCTGTGTACTTGTTCGTGCAAGTGTGGTACTACGCTGTAAGTCATTGTCGTGTGAGTAGTGTATTGCAAATGTCTATGTTGTTTCATGTATTAATGTGAGTATTCGTGTCTCTCTGTTTATTTAGCAAAGACATGAACAATATATATAACAATTACTAAACATAACAAACGACACATACAAAATTATGGAAAAAGAGAGTGTATGTGTGTGTGTATGTCTGTGTGAAGAAAGGAGTAGTAAGATGTATTGAGAAGATGTGTAATACATGTGTCAAAGAGCGTGCACAGAATGTGACAAGTAAGAGAAATGTATAAAGTGATGAAAAAGAGATGAAAGACAAAAGCCTGTGCAGAAGAGAGAGTGAAAACGGAAGGGTGATAGCAGAAAACGGAGTGCTAGGAGCGGTGACTTGTGTCCCGCTACAGTATTCCCCCCCTAGTGACGAGGGAGGAGGAACGTAACCGTCTTCTGGTGCCGAGTGGTGTTGGTGGCGACGTTCTGGCCGATGGTGTTGATGACGGCCGGGTCACTGTGAAGGAGGTAGGCAGGCTTGACTCGGTCGATGGAGATGGTGTCAGCCTTACCATCCTTGCCCACAGTGACCGTCTTTCTCCTCCTGCTCAGGACTTTGAAGGGGCCTTGGTAGGGCTGCTGCAGGGGCTTCTTCACAGTGTCAACCCTGACGAACACGTGCGTGCAAGTGTCCAGATCCTGGCTGACAAAAGTCTTGGAGGGAGACGTGCGAGGCTGGACAGGCTGCAGACGCTGCATGAAGTCAGAGAGGTTGGCAGCAAAGTCCTGAACGCTGCAAGGAGTAGAGCGAGGTGCAGGAGTTAGGAGTTCGCCAGGTAACCTGAGCTTGGTACCATAAACGAGCTCGGCGGAGGAGTGGTATAGGTCTTCCTTTAGTGATGTCCGTATGCCAAGGAGGACGAGAGGAAGTGCCTGGGACCAGTCTGCACGTGTGGCAGAGGCAGCTAAGGAAGACTTCAGCTGACGGTGGAATCTCTCAACGGTGCCGTTTGCCTGCGGGTGGTAACTGGCTGTCCTGAAGCGTTGGATGCCTAGTAGTGACATCACCTTGTTCCACATACTGGACTCGAACTGGCTGCCACGGTCAGAAGTGAGGCTGAGAGGGACATCGAACCTGGAGATCCAAGTAGTGATGAAGGCACGTGCGACGGAGTCCGTTGTGATGTCAGCCAAAGGTGCAGCTTCCGGCCAGCGTGTGAAGCGGTCGACGCAGGTGAGAAGGTACCGGTAAGGCCCCTTTCAGACGTATCGACTTTACGCCGTCCGCCGTCCACGGCACGACGTCGTTCTCTCAAATAACCATGGATGTCTATGGACGCCTTCACACGTATCGACCGACGCCGTGAACGACTTGGCGCCGTGGACGGCCGCCGTTGTCACAACGGCGCCCATTTGGAAATGGCACGGCGTTGCGCCGTCGACGGCGTGAAATGTACACAGGTCTCTATGGACTTGTTCAAACGTGTCGACGTTCCGCCGTCTGAAGTGGACGGCGCGAGTAGCGTGTCACACCACTTCAGTCGTTTCCTGACCACAGACGTGTTTATAGTATTGCTCACCATTGATAATGGAAGACGTTGATGTAGACGTTGAATTGTTGATTAGCCTGGTTGAAGAGAGGCCTGTTCTCTGGGACAAAAGCCTTGAAGCATATAAGTCCAAGACTGAAACCACTGCAGCATGGAGGGAAGTCTGCAATCATCTGAACCCGGGCTTTGAGTCTATGAGTGACGATGCAAAGAACATTTTTTGATGGCAAAGTAGAGGACTCAACCTGTTGAGGAGCTCATCGAATGATTCTTTGCTCATTCTGAAGTAGTTGAAAAATTTTTTGTATCTCTTCTGAGTTCCTCATACAGTGTGACAAAAGCTCCAACCACTGGTCTGGCAACATTGATATTATGGACCCACTTTCTGCTGTGTGAACGTTGTTTTTTTCTTTTTAAATATAAGTAATATAGGTAGAGCAGGTGGTCCTGTGTGTCCATGATGAAAGAATGGAGGCAACTGGCAGGTGGACGGCACAGGCCGTGCCGTTGTGTCAACGGCGCCCGCCGTCGACACCACGGCGCTCTCTCTGGAATGCACGGCGCTGGGTCCTAGACGGCGGACGGCGTTAAGTCGATACGTCTGAAAGGGGCCTAACCGTCAGAGTAGGGTAGTGGTCCAACGAGGTCGACATGCACGTGGTCGAACCGTGAAGAGACTGGAGTGAAGGCGGCCGCAGGAGAGCGTGTGTGTCGCCACACCTTGGAGGCTTGGCACTTGACACATGTGCGGGTCCACAGCCTGACGTCTTTGTTGATGCCATACCAGATGAAGCGTGAGGTCATCATCTGCTGAGATGCTCGGATGCCAGGGTGGGAGAGGTCGTGCAGCTGACGAAAAACACGATACCGGTGGGTCTTCGGCAGGTAGGGCCGACAGGAATCGGTGGAAGTGTCAGCGTAAACGTGCACTGTGGTTCCTGGGAGTTGTATCTTCTTCATCTGTAGTGCGGGGTTGTCTTGGAGTTGCCGCAGCTCTTCATCGTTGGCCTGGTCAGCAGCGATGGCAGTGTAGTCGATGGGAGAAGATGACACAGCAGAGATGTTGCGCGAGAGAGCATCAGCTGGGGCGTTGTGTTCACCTTTGACGTAGCGCAAATCCGTGGTGAACTGCGAGATGAAGTCGATGTGACGCAGTTTTCGCGGTGAACAGGAGGTCTTGATGTGCAGAGACTTCGAAGTGAGTGGCTTGTGGTCGGTGTATACATGGAAGTTGCGACCTTCCACGAAGTACCGGAAACGCTTGATGGCCTTGTAGACGGCGAGAAGTTCCCTGTCGTAAGTACTATACTTGGATTCCACCTTGTTAAATTTCTTTGAGAAGAAAGAGAGCGGTTTCCAACCTCTGTCGACATACTGCTGTAGAACTGCTCCGATGCCGATGTCAGAAGCGTCTGTGGCGATAGAGATGATGCCATCTGGGGCAGGGAAGCTGAGAGGTGAGACGGAGCTGAGAGCTTGTTTTGCTGCTGTGAAAGTTTCCTCAGTGGCTGGAGTCCAGACTAAGGAGATGGACTGTCCTCTCTTGCAAGGCTTGATCATCGTGTAGAGGGGCTGAAGAAGTAGTGAGCAGCTGGGGATGAAGCGGTTGTAGTAGTTCAGCATCCCCAGGAATTGCTTGAGTTGGCGCTGTGTTGTAGGCTTGGGGAAGTTCTGGATGGACTCGCACTTTTCTTGCAGTGGAGTGATGCCTTCCAAGGAGACAGTGTGGCCAAGGAAGGTGATGGAGGGGACCCCAAACACAGACTTGTCGACGTTGACTTGCACCCCGTAGTCTTGCAAACGGGTGAGTACTTGCTGGAGGTGCTGTTGGTGCGTCTCTGCGTCAGGACTGGCGATGAGGAGGTCGTCGATGTACGCGAAGCAGAAGGGGAGACCTCGAAGGACTTCGTCAATGAAGCGTTGGAAGGTTTGAGCGGCATTCCTCAAACCAAAGGGCATCCTGACGTACTCGAACAATCCGAAGGGTGTGATGAGAGCAGTCTTCGGAATGTCCGCTGGATGGACGGGGATGTGGTGAAAAGCTTTCACAAGGTCGATCCTCGAGAAGTAGGTGCATCCGGAGAGCTGAGAAGAGAACTCCTGGATGTTAGGCACTGGGTACCTGTCCTCGACGGTGCGCGAGTTGAGAGCGCGGTAGTCTCCACATAGTCGTAGTTCGCCATTTTTCTTAGGCACGATGTGGAGAGCAGAAGACCAGTTGCTGGAGCTTGGCCGTATGATGCCTTGCTGAATGAGGGACTCGAACTCTGTCTTGGCTTGTCTGGCGCGCTCTGGAGCTAGGCGGCGGGCCTTGGCGTGGGTAGGAGGTCCCTTGGTCTCGATGTGGTGCGAGACGTGGTGTGTGACCGGCTTGCTGGCTGAGTACGGCTGCGTCAGCGTAGGGAAGGACTTCAGCAGGGAGGAGAACTGGTGGTCTGCCTTGACGAGGGAGATCTGTGTGCTATCACCATGAGTGATCTGTCCCTTTGTTGTGACTGAGGTGAGAGGATCGAGCAGCTTCCGACCCTTGATGTCCACTAGGAGACCGAAGTGTCGGAGGAAGTCAGCACCTAGAATTGGTTGCGTGACAGCTGCTACGTAGAACGTCCACTCGAAGGTACGGCGGAGGTTCAGGTGAAGTTGCAAGGTGCGTCGCGTGTACACAGGAATCTCCGTACCATTGGCGGCGTGAAGGTGGAGGGGAGGCAACGTCCGGTGTACACCAGGGGCAGGGAGAATACTGACGTCTGCACCAGAGTCGATGAGGAACTTGGTCCGGGAGAGAGGGTCATACAACTTCAGTAGCGCAGACGAGGTGTCGCGAACACTATGCGCCACTAGTGCTCGCTGTTGGGGTTTAAAGACTTGGCGAAGGTACAGGGAGCCTTACAATTTCTTGCGTCTTTCCCGAACTCTTTATGGTAGTAGCAGAAACCAGAAGTCTCCGGCGTCTTACTCTTTGAACGCTGGCGGCGCCGGAAGTGGTGTCTGGAGGAAGAACGCGAACGTGAGCATGAGCGTCCTCTGACCTTTCTCCGAAGATCTCTCACTTCAAGTATAAGCTGTGAGACGAGCTCAACAAGTTGCTTGGTACTGTCTTCTGCTGAGATGGAGGCTACGGAGTCGACGTCATCAGGCATTGTGCTGAGTGGACCACCACGTGACTGTGTAAAGTACACTACAGGCGCCGGAAAGTCCAGGAGCCACAGCGGTGAGGAGTGAAGGCGTGAGGCGCGGTGTGACCGGGTGCCACAGCGGTGAGAGATGCCGAATTGGGGCAATGTCACTTCACTCACCACTGAACGAACTGTACGTTATCCTTGGCACTGCACTCACCACTGAACGAACTGTACGTTATCCTTGGCACCGCACTGTAAGTAATCCACGGATGACAGTGTTAATCCTGGGCGATGGACCGTAGGTAATCCCCAATGAAGAGCTGTAGATGGAGGCGGGACGCGGCCAGTGGGAGGGCTCCAGGTAACAGCAGGAAACTGGAGGGGCCGGCAGAAGTTACGTGGAGGAGCGTCCGCGACTGGGAGAGACTGCTGGCCAGTGGCGAGGGCCAGCTGGAGAGTGCCGCGGGGGGGGGGGGCGCCGTGAGGGCGGCCGGGCGGCGGCGTACGGGCGGCTTGAGGCGGCATACGGGCGGCTGGGGGCGGCGTACGGGCGGCTGGGGGCGGCCGGGCAGCGTCGGTGAGGCGGCGGGGGCCGGGGTCTGCTGCTGGAGGCGGCGACACCGGCGAAGGGGCAGCTGCCGGAAGATCCGCCCGTAGTCGACCGCGTCGCCTTGGCCAGGCGGTTGGAGGATAGCAGCAGGGTGGACTTGGCTGCTCACTCCGGAAAAACAACGGGGTCACCAATTGTAGCGAAGGTGAGGTGCTATTTGGCCGCCCGGAAGTTGCTCAAGCGAGAAGTTTAGGCTCCCAACTACGACTCTTGGTCATAGCAGTGTTTAGTCCTTGAAGGGTAACATTTCCAGTGTCATAACTGTGTAGCTCTGGCAAAGGAAACTTAGCCTGGGTATTCTGTTTAATTGATGCAGATGCAGATGCAGATGGGGGGATAGACAGGGTGGTGAAATTAGGGGGGGGGAAAGACTAAGAGTTGGAGGGAATAGACTTGGTGAAATTGAAATAAAGTGAGAGAATAACAGGTGGAGGGCTGTACGCCTTGCTGGTTCAGATCATGATTTGCGGTTCAATTCTATCTATCTATCTATATTTATAGAAAAGATGGGTGAAGGAAGAATAATATGAGTATAAGAGGATAGTGAGAAATAATGAAAGAAGTATAAGATTAAAGATGGTGGGCTGTCCACCTTGCTATTTTACTTATTGATGTTATACTGTGTATTATGTGTTTGTGAGAATGTTTGTGTTCTGTGTGCTGACTTCATGTGATGGCACGGGCCGCGATTGTTCTCCCTGTTACACCGCAGGCGAGTCGAGAGAGACTCTACCACTACTCCCTCGCCGACACCACACAACTCTTACCCCCTATAGGTAGGTCCCCGGGTGTCGGCGACTCAGGATGAGGTGCAACCCCCTCCCCATCTACCGCTTGCTGGGGGCCAGCAAGCCCTACCAGTGGCCAGTACCCCTCGGCTGTGCACTACGGTGTGGTGAACACCGGCTTGGCATACCGCCTCACCGCCGACTCAGGGCGCGGAGTGGGGAGAGAGGAGGCCAGCTACGAGTCCCATGTGAAGCATGTGTGTGTGTGTGTGCTGTTTAGAGTGTTGGAGTTACATAATATTCTTTCCTTTTCAGATGCCCCGTGTGTGCTGAGTTTTTGTGTTTGGCCATCTTCAGGAATACAGTGAGTAAAGGTAAGTGTTTTAAGGTGAGTATGTTTCCTTTATTTTCGGTTTGTTAATAGATTGGGTTGGGTATTGTTTTGCATGCCTGTAGGCTGCTAGGGAAATCACGGTGGTATTTTACTATTTGATCTGAGTTGTCTTTTAGGCTTTGATAGATAGGCAGGCCCAACTCATCAATTTTTTCCCAAATTGTCTTTGCTCTGTAGTGTAGACGTATATTGAGAGGTGCTGTTTTGGTGTGTATGTGTACTTGTTCTGTTGTCATGGTGTAAGGGTGTTTCTGATTTGTTGCAAATCTAAGTGCTTTGTTTTGAACTTTTTGTAGTTTGCTAATTTGGTTATTGCTCATTGTGTGTATAGGGATTGGAGGGTAATCAAGTATTGGTAGTATTAGTGCTTTTACTAAGTGTATTTTTATTTTCTCTGGCATGTTATGTAACTTGTAGAGTTTTTGTAGTGATGCTATTGCTATATTTTTACGCTCCTGTATATGTTTGTAGTAGCCACCTGTAGTTATGGTTAGACCAAGGCATTTGCCGGTACTTTTAAATTCTATTTCTTCTTCGTTAATGATGAGTGGAAAGGTAAGTTTTGCTCCAAGGTGCAGAGGGGTGAATTTATTAACATTGGTTTTTATTTTCCAGTTCCTTTCGTAGTTATTAATTGCTGTTATTGCTCTCTCTGTTTTTATATTGAGCATGTTCTTGGACCTTCCTGGGTAGCCAATTATTTGTGTTATGTCGTCTGCGAAACTGATGTTAAGGGTTTGTATAGGTTGTTGAATATCATTGGTGTAAATTGTGAAGAGTGTTGGTGACAGAACACTCCCTTGTGGTACACCGCAGTTTAAATTAAATGTAGGACCAATGTAATGATTAACTTTAATGGATGCTGTGCGATCAGATAAAAAGTCGCATAAAAATTTTTCTATTGTAATAGGGAGTTGTAGTTGTAGGATTTTATGCTTAAGACCGAGGTGCCAGACTTGATCAAAAGCTTTAGATATGTCTCTTAGTATGACTTGGCACTGGCCTTTATCTGATTTATTGTGTGCTATTTGTTCTGTGATGACTGCTAGTGCTTGTGTGGTGCCTCTATTACTACGAAAACCGAACTGGTAAGTGTTATATAAGTTATTAATTTCTAGGTGTGTTTTTAGCCTTGAATTTATCACTCGCTCAAGGATTTTGCCTGGTACTTCTAATAGCGTTATTGGTCTGTAATTTTGAGCCTGTTGAGGGGATTTATTTTGTTTAGGGATTAGTCTGATGATTCCGTTTTTCCACTTGTCGGGAAAATAGCCTGCTGAGATAGTGCTGTTGAATATTTCTGTTAGTCTAATTATTGCTGTGTCTGGTAGGTGTGTTAAGATTGTTTTATTAATTCCACTTCGTCCCGGGCTAGTTCTTTTTAGCTGCTTTATGATGTTTTTTAATTCTTCTGTAGTTATTGTCGTGTCAGTGTGTTGTGTGTTGAGTCTGGTAATGTCAGAGTTATTGTAAGGAATTGTTCTGTGGGTGTTATTTCTGATGTTATGTAAGACAATCTCATTTTCCATGTGATCTTCCTCTCCATCCTCCTCTCCACTAAAGATTTCTTGCCAGTACTCTCTGTGTACTTCCTCTTTTTCTCTGTCGGTGTATACTTTGTTGTTATGTTTGTTCCTAATGTAGTGGGGTTCGTTCTCTCTGTTGCCTGTCAGTAGTTTAATTTTCTTCCAGAATGTTGTAGGATCTCTATAAGTGCTCGAAACTTCATTTATTAGTCTGTACCAGTGTTCTCTATTTTCCTGTATTAAAGCTTCGTGTAGTAGTGTTTGTAGTTGTTTGTAGTATCTGTAATTCTGATAGGACCAACCGTGTGCACGTGAGTAAGTCTGTAGTTCTGTAAAAAGTGTCTTAAGTAGTTTTGTTGTGTCTGTGTGTTTGGGTGATGGTAGACATTTGTAACGTGTAGTGGGTATGGCTTGTTGCATAGCTTGCTCTATTGCCTGGTGCCAGTTTTCAGTGGCAGTGTCTATTGTTTCAAGTGTTTCTTCGTGTAGTGTGTTTGTGTGTAGTGTGTTGGTGACATGTCTTTTAAATGTTTCCCAATTTGCTTTATTGTAGTTGGGTCTTGGTGGAGCTGGAATGGGTATAGGGGCTGTGGCTATTGTGTAAATTATTGGAATGTGATCGCTTGTGGTGAGGGGTCCTTCTACTGCATGTGTGTTGTGGTATGTGCGGTGGTTTGTAAGTATAATGTCTGGTGTTGTGCCTCTTCTGTGTGTATAATAAGTAGGAAAATCTGGTCCGACATGTTGTATTAGTCTGTTTTGTATTAAAGTGTTGATTTGTCTGCCTTTGTTGTTGCTGTGAGTGTATCCTAAGTTGGGGTGATTTGCATTTAAGTCAGCCAGCATGTATACTGGACAGGTACGTCTAAACAATTTAGTGAAGTCAGGTATGGGTATATATGTTCTTGATGGTGGTTGATATAAAGTTGAAATTATTATTTTTCCTGTGGTGGTACTTATTTCTACTGCAAGTAGATCTGATAGGAAATCATCAAGTAGTTTATATTGTATGTTCTTTTTTATTGCTATAGCTGTGCCATCTGACGCATTATTGAGGGTATTTTTCGTGTGTACTCTGTATCCAGAAATTTTCATTGGTGTGTTTTCTTGTATGCCGTGGCTGTTTATGAGTATTATTTCTGGGTCTATTATTCTGTATGTGTTGGAGAGTGATATTCGTCTGTTGTTCCAGTGTAGTACGTTGTGTTGTATTATCTTAATGTTTCTTAGAGCCATGTTGTTTGTGTGACTTTGTTGGTGTGTGTGTGTGTGAGTGTTTTTGTGTGTTACTGTGTGTTTTTTGTTTTTTGTTTTTGTGTTCAATTAGCAAAAACATGAACAATATATATAACAATTACTAAACATAACAAACGACACATACAAAATTATGGAAAAAGAGAGTGTATGTGTGTGTGTATGTCTGTGTGAAGAAAGGAGTAGTAAGATGTATTGAGAAGATGTGTAGTACATGTGTCAAAGAGCGTGCACAGAATGTGACAAGTAAGAGAAATGTATAAAGTGATGAAAAAGAGATGAAAGACAAAAGCCTGTGCAGAAGAGAGAGTGAAAACGGAAGGGTGATAGCAGAAAACGGAGTGCTAGGAGCGGTGACTTGTGTCCCGCTACAAGGGTCTACTAACCATTAATAGCCACGCCAAATGACTAGTAAAGCCGAAGCGTCGTTGTGTAAGATATCTCTTTATGTAGAGGACTACAAAGTCATCTCAATAATCTTGCTTGCTTCACCTCCCCAAATGGACTGGTGGAAATCTATCAGTATCAGGTTCTTCTATATTCGTACAAATGATAGCACTCCTAGCATGGTGCTCAAACAGGAAGGGCAGGAAATAAAAATGAATCTGGCAGCCTACTCAACTGCGCGGTTGAGGAGGGGGGGGGAGGCACAGACCCGCGGACCTGCCATCGGCGTGCAGGTATGTTTCGAATGTGAGATGAAGAGGCACTTTCCTCTGTAGCCATGGGGCGGCTCCACGGTAGCCGTTTGATATTCTACTTGAGGTGATTCGGGTAGTAAGGTTCAACAGTATCACTGGATAGTAACTTGATAAATTTCCAGTTGAAGCTCTTGGCTTCACGACGTCTTTCAGGAAATCCAGTAACTTGAGATACTGCCACTTTAATGTTGGAGTGTTACCTGCGGCATCACCTGATCGAGCTAGTTGAATTTTCCCAAGCTCTACAGCAAACTGGTCTCTTGGGTTATTTTCATTTTCTTTTTACCAGTGTCTCTGGAAAGACAAAAGCTTTGAAAAATAGGGAAAGACTTGATAATATTATGCCAATATGCATACATATATATCCTGGCAGACATCCCTCAAGACTGTATTCCTAGGCAAAGTATGTGTGCGTGCGCACACACACACACACACACACACACACACACATGCATGCATGCATGCATACATATTTTCAAGCCTACCACCAAGGCTAACAACAATGATTATATTATTATATTTGTTATTATTTACTGACATTGCTTATCATATCAATTGCAGATATCTTGTCACAGGATCATCATTCCGTGCCCTTAAATTTTCGTTTCGGGTGGGAGTGACGAGGGTGGGAAATATCGTTGCAGAGACTGTTGTTGCACTGTTGAAAGAACTATATGAGGAACACATGCCAGTACCAACAAAGGAGTATTTCAAATTGATCACTGAAGACTTCCACAGCATCTGGAATTTTCGTAACTGTTTAGGTTCAATTGATAGAAAACATATTCGTGTTAAGTGTCCCAAATTCAGGATCAATATACTTTAAGTATAAAAAAAATTCTTCTCCATTGTCCGTCAAGTTGTTTCAGACGCACACTACAAGTTCATAACTGTTGATGTAGGAGGCCTTGGAAAGCAAAGCGATGGTGGCTCCAGGCCTCGGAGCTGTACAGTGTCTTGACAAAGAAAAAAAAAATAGAAATTCCTGAACTTTCTATACAAAACAATGTCAAAACCCCATATGTATCTGTGGGGGATGAAACCTATCCACTTTTACCTTTCATACTAAAACTGTACGGTGGACGTAATTTGACTATTGAATATAGCATCTTCAACCAACGTTTATCCAGGTATAGGAAGACTGTTGAATGTGCTTTTGACATTATGTATAGCAAATGGCGTTTACTGCCAAAGTATGTGGAAACTTAAGTTGATTTGATTGATCACATTGTAAAATGAGTTTTGTTCTGCATAACACAGTCATAGATAAAAGGAGCGTTAGACAACACCTAACTGAGTCTACTGTCTCAGCTCTTCAGCAAAATTATATGTATTGTCGGGGTAGACCGTCAAACTAAACTGTGAATATTAGGGAAATCTTCAAATCTTTCTTATTGAAATGTCCTTTCGTATACAGTGACCAAACAAAACAGTAAATAATTTTTACAAAGTGTTTCGCTTGCTGTGTTTTTGCTACTTAACCAATCTAATTTCTCCTGTAATGTCTACAGTAAAAGACTATAAATTAAATGGTTTATAACTTTTAAATATTCGTTTCATTGACCTCTATAGCTCACTGCACTAATTTAGACAACATATCTTTCTTTTTTTTTTTTATTAATTAGGCTGCAATTATTAAATTTTACACAGAGGACTCCATTCACACACACACACACACACACACACACACACACACACACACACACACACACACACACACATACACACACACATACACACACACACATATAATAATAATGCTAATTATTATTATTATTATTATTATTATTATTATTATTATTATCATTATTATTATTATTATTATTATTATTATTATTATTGTGGTAACAATTTGCTTACCTTCAAAGTTCAATTGGCTGATTTCAGCACACAGCCTATTTACTACATTCCTGTTAGCGTGGTGCTTATTCCATTTATTCCAAACAGAATGTCTGTCAAATACTTTGGCCATCAGGAGCTCAGCATTCATCTTGCTCTCCACTAGTGAACCCGCGCGCGGGTTGAGCGGGCAAGAATGATCCCAGCAAACAGGAAAGCGGGCTGAAACAGGCTGCCGGTGTTGACACGCTCGAACCTGCTTCTTCTGCTTACACTTGTTTATTATGGTGTAATTTTTGGCGCGGGTCAGCGCCGATTGCCCGCGCTGGCATACCTGCTTTCTCTGTGCACGCACCGTAACTCACACATTGCCATCCCTTGTCAGTCCTCACCACACCACACAAGGTTCGCCTATAACATTATACCTTTTATTTTCCTTGATTTTTCGACCTGTATTAGCTTTAGTTGGTAGGTTTTGTGTATCACAGTTTTGTTTGTTACTGCTGCCTTCCTGTCCTTTTTGGTTACCGTTACTGTTTGTTTTATTTATTTATGTTTAGTCCAACTTATACTGCTGTGCCCCTAGTGAGATTTTTTTTTTTTTTTTGTCAGTGCACTTAGTTTTATCTATTTTTAGCCTGATGATGCCTTTCGTGAAGGTGAAACGTTGCAATAATGAAAGAAGAAACTTTGGATGTGTCTCTGTTCGCCTCATCTATAACTCAAACTTGGTCAAGTATGTATTTTTTTTTTTTTTTTTTTTTTTTTTATGTAGGAAGGATACTGGCCAAGGGCAACAAAAATCTAATAAAAAAAATGCCCACTGAAATGCCAGTCCCTAAAAGGGTCAAAGCAGTGGTCAAAAATTGGTGGATAAGTGTCTTGAAACCTCCCTCTTGAAGGAATTCAAGTCATAGGAAGGTGGAAATACAGAAGCAGGCAAGGAGTTCCAGAGTTTACCAGAGAAAGGGATGAATGATTGAGAATACTGGTTAACTCTTGCGTTAGAGAGGTGGACAGAATAGGAGTGAGAGAAAGAAGAAAGTCTTGTGCAGCGAGGCCGCGGAAGGAGGGGAGGCATGCAGTTAGCAAGATCAGAAGAGCAGTTAGCATGAAAATAGCGGTAGAAGACAGCTAGAGATGCAACATTGCGGCGGTGAGAGAGAGGCTGAAGACAGTCAGTTAGAGGAGAGGAGTTGATGAGACGAAAAGCTTTTGATTCCACCCTGTCTAGAACAGCAGTATGAGTGGAACCCCCCCAGACATGTGAAGCATACTCCATACATGGACGGATAAGGCCCTTGTACAGAGTTAGCAGCTGCGGGGGTGAGAAAAACTGGCGGAGACGTCTCAGAACACCTAACTTCATGGAAGCTGTTTTAGCTAGAGATGAGATGTGAAGTTTCCAGTTCAGATTATAAGTAAAGGACAGACCGAGGATGTTCAGTGTAGAAGAGGGGGATAGTTGAGTGTCATTGAAGAAGAGGGGATAGTTGTCTGGAAGATTGTGTCGAGTTGATAGATGGAGGAATTGAGTTTTTGAGGCATTGAACAATACCAAGTTTGCTCTGCCCCAATCAGAAATTTTAGAAAGATCAGAAGTCAGGCGTTCTGTGGCTTCCCTGCGTGATATGTTTACCTCCTGAAGGGTTGGACGTCTATGAAAAGACGTGGAAAAGTGCAGGGTGGTATCATCAGCATAGGAGTGGATAGGACAAGAAGTTTGTTTTAGAAGATCATTAATGAATAATAAGAAGAGAGTGGGTGACAGGACAGAACCCTGAGGAACACCACTGTTAATAGATTTAGGAGAAGAACAGTGACCGTCTACCACAGCAGCAATAGAACGGTCAGAAAGGAAACTTGAGATGAAGTTACAGAGAGAAGGATAGAAACCGTAGGAGGGTAGTTTGGAAATCAAAGCTTTGTGCCAGACTCTATCAAAGGCTTTTGATATGTCCAAGGCAACAGCAAAAGTTTCACCAAAGTCTCTAAAAGAGGATGACCAAGACTCAGTAAGGAAAGCCAGAAGATCACCAGTCGAGCGGCCTTGACGGAACCCATACTGGCGATCAGATAGAAGGTTGTGAAGTGATAGATGTTTAAGAATCTTCCTGTTGAGGATAGATTCAAAAACTTTAGATAAGCAGGAAATTAAAGCAATAGGACGGTAGTTTGAGGGATTAGAGCGGTCACCCTTTTTAGGAACAGGTTGAATGTAGGCAAACTTCCAGCAAGAAGGAAAGGTAGATGTTGACAGACAGATCTGAAAGAGTTTGACTAGGCAAGGTGCAAGCACGGAGGCACAGTTTCGGAGAACAATAGGAGGGACCCCATCAGGTCCATAAGCCTTCTGAGGGTTTAGGCCAGCGAGGGCATGGAAAACATCATTACGAAGAATTTTAATACGAGGCATGAAGTAGTCAGAGGGTGGAGGAGAGGGAGGAACAAGCCCAGAATCGTCCAAGGTAGAGTTTTTAGCAAAGGTTTGAGCAAAGAGTTCAGCTTTAGAAATAGATGTGATAGCAGTGGTGCCATCTGGTTGAAGTAGAGGAGGGAAAGAAGAAGAAGCAAAGTTATTGGAGATATTTTTGGCTAGATGCCAGAAATCACGAGGGGAGTTAGATCTTGAAAGGTTTTGACATTTTCTGTTAATGAAGGAGTTTTTGGCTAGTTGGAGAACAGACTTGGCATGGTTCCGGGCAGAAATATAAAGTGCATATATATATATATATATATATATATATATATATATATATATATATATATATATATATATATATATATATATATATATATATATATATATATATATATATATATATTGTGAGCCGCGCAAATAGTACCGAGTGAATAAGGAAGAGACGTAGGAAGAAGATAAGAAGAGAGAAAGAGGGGGAAAGCGAGACAAGGGCAGCAGATGCTTAAGGTGCGATAAGTGCCTGCCCACCTCTCACGCGTTTGTTTTAAGAACTCCGAGCATATAGCTACTCTCATTCACAAATTAATTTTCCGTACTTTCTTTTGTTCCTTCATGTTGAGTCGCACCTATTGTATAGTTGGGGAGTTCATCTTGCCTATAGAGTGATCAGAACCCATCCTGCCCATGTAGTGGCCTCACAATGATTTTTGAAAGGTAACGGTCTCTGTAGCGCCGCTCGTAGTATGTGAAGCAAGGCAGATGGCGGTGTGTCACCCTCCTCCCCGTGCCTTCCTTATACTCCGCCCCCATTTCTTTGTCATAATGACATCCCTCCGCCTTGTGATAAGAGCGCGAGGCAGGATGGTGTGGCTTCATCCCTTTGTTAGTAAGTCGGTGTTCCATCAGACCAGGGGAAAGACATGCGCATTGAAGCAGAGAAAGGCTAGGAGAGTAAGGGGGGATACACAGTTTAGAGGGCCTTTGTTTGAGTAGACATTATTTACGTATTAAAAACAGTAAGCCCCTACTGATATAGTTAACCTAGGAGTCTCCAGGACCCTGCCTATTGTTGTTGTGTCCTTTAGTTTGGATAGATATCTTTCACACCGACTCCTCAGCTATTGACTGGGTTTTTGGGGTATCAGAGAGCGATTGGCTGGCTCTCTCTTTTGTCTGTGGGCTGCATGTTTTTGTATCTGTAGTATTTTATTTTGTTAAATGTTACAGAGATTCGTATGTGTTGAGAGCTTTGGTCTCAGAGAATATTGATATTTTCTCCTGCACAGTAGAGTCTACCCCCTCCCCCGTTTCCACCGTTTCTGGGCCAGTCTTCTAGGACGCTGTAAATGGTACTGTTCATCAGAAAGACATAATATTCTATAAGCATGAGTGGTTTCTGTCTTGAGGGGGCGGTAGCTCATAGAATATTATAATCCTTGTAGTTATTTGTCTCTTGTCATAGCTGTGCCTCCTAGAAAGTGGTTGTACAATTCTTTCCCAGCAAGTGAAGTGTGTTTGGTGTCTGCTGGGGCGACTGTTATTCCTTTCTCCGTGCTCAGGTAAAGACGAAGTGGCGATATCATTTAATTCATCACAGGAGACCAGAGGGACCCTGTGCAGGTGAATGTAGGCCATGAACCAGACTGCGCAGGAGGCAGTTTAGGGAAGCTGGCCCGAGGTAGTGGCAGCGGTGAGGGGGAACTAATCTTGGTGTTGTGACAATATATTCAATGGTTACAAGAGACCAGAAGGAACCTGTATCCCCATAGTTGGGCACTGTGCTAGATTATGTAGGTGGTAGTGTAAGGAAGCTAGCCAAGTTAAAGGCAGCTAGGTAGCTGTGAGAATGGTGGAATTGGTGTCGTGTGTGTGTGTGTATATATATATATATATATATATATATATATATATATATATATATATATATATATATATATATATATATATATATATATATATACGTGTGTTATTATTATTATTATTATTATCATCATTATTATTTGTTGTTGTTGTTATCATTGTTACAATACTTTGATGCAAACACTTGGATAAAGTGAATCGTTCACTATGAATCTTTTTTTACATGTGTGTAAAATAGTGAGACTACCACATGTCTCGGTCCCCACCATGAGGAGTCGCTTGTTGGGGAAGCAGGGCTTGAAGAGTGGTCAGCAGCGCCACCTTTTTTGATGGTCAGCCTGTCACTGGGGGATTCGGACCCTGTCGGTTCCCTGAGCCAAGCATTCCCTCTTTCGCGCCACATGACTGTGATGTTGCGGAACATAACCCACCCCCGAGCGTTTTTTTTTTTTTTTCTTTCTTATAATCAATCAATCACGTCTCGGAGTGTGATCAATGCATGACTGAGTGGCACTTCTTGATCAAGTGTTTCAATCTGGGGGACCTGTAGCGGGACACATGTCACCGCTCCTAGCACTCCGTTTTCTGTTAATTTATCACCCTTCCGTTTTCATTCTCTCTACTGCACACGCTCTTGTCTTTCATCTCTTTTTCATCACTTTATACATTTCTCTTACTTGTCACATTCTGTGCACGCTCTTTTACAAATGTATTACACATTTTCTCAATACATCTTACTACTCCTTTCTTCACACAGACATACACACACACATACACTCTCTTTTTCCATAATATTGTATGTGTCGTTCGTCATGTTCAGTAATTTGTATATATGTCACGCATAATGTGGATAATTTCCTAATGTGAACATTAGGCAGTGAAATTGCCTAATCTTCATATTAGGCAATTTGTTTGCACGATGTTGACAATAGGCAACTTACTTGCTTAATGTCCACTTTAGGCATGATTTTCAAATTAGGCAAGGGTATTTTGCCTAATGTGAATTGAATGACAAACCAGTGTCTACAGTTTTGTTCGAATGTTGTTCGAAACTTTGGGTCTGTTATAGTTAGGTTAGGTTAGGTTAGGTTATTATTAGAACAAAATTTACACCAGCTGACCTAAGTGGGATCAAACAGACCCTTATAAAGTCTGAAGAGGTTCCTGATATCTGCCTATCGATGAGAACAGCAACAGCAAGAGCCACTGGTGGGCAAGGTTATACAAAGTGTCAATGTACTACTCAATGTACATCAGGAAGGTGCAGCTGCCTAAGAAAAGAAATTAAATGCAACTCGCGCTGTCACCCAGGCAGATCATGCAAAAATTTGTGATTGGACTCAACTGAACCCTGAGATCGATTGACCTATTTTACTTATACTAATATTGCATTAATTAATTATGTTTTCCTTATTCACATTGGGCAAAATTGAGCTGCATAATTTGAACAATAGGCATTTTTTGCCTAATGTTAACAATTTGTAAACTTTACGCAACCTACTTGCTTGATGTACACATTAGGCAATTTTCTGCCTAATGTTCACATTAGGCAATTGTCCACATTATGCGTAACATATATATTGTTCATATTTTTGTTGGCCTGGGTCACAAGAGGCAGCAGACGGTAGTAGCGGCACGCAGACCGTTCGGACGCTGAGTGAAAGTGCTGGTCAGCAGCTCTCGCCGCCTCGTACTTACTCGCCACCGAGTCAAGGAGCTAGGTGATCATAGACGGAAGAACACCAGCTGCCTTCCCAGGTCCCACTGTGTACCGGAGCTCTCCCTGTCCGGTTGAGAGCTCGCCCTGTGGTTCCTCGCCATCCTCCCTTTTCCCTTCCTTGCTCCCAGCTTCGTTCTTTGCCAGACTGCAGTGAGCGGACCCAGAACGTTCCCGAGAGTGACCCTCGGTAACTAGGTGGATCTGTTGGCTCTGGCTTAGAAGGCTGCTGGGTAAGCCTCCCTCTTTACCTCCAACTTGATATTTCCTTTCCCCTCCTTCAGAGGAAATCTCTGCTAGGGCTAGGTCGTGGGGCAGGGCCATTACGACAGCTTTTAGGAGCTGGGTGACTAAACTGCCTCACATAGGCAGGCTCCTTCTCTTTCTTTTTTTTCTATCCATTTATTAGCTGTGGGTTTTTGTCGGGCCTCGGCCCCCTTATAGGAATTATTGTTTTTATCATGTGAAAAATGGCGAGAGTAAAAATAAAAACAACAAACAGCCAAGATCCACGAAGAAAGAACACTCTCCTAACAATACTCAGCAACAATGATGTCTTCCCTACCAACATAATTCCAGTCCATGATGGATTCATCATCGTCTCGTCAGATGAAGAGCAAGAAAAGATATTCAAGGACAAGATTAAGGAAGAATTTTCCCAAGAAGACATGAATCCAGTAATACCACCAGAACTGAAAGCAAAGAAAACAGTCATAGCCTTTAATGTTAATGCACACATCTACAACAACTCTGAAGACGACATATTAAATGAATTGTATACTCAAAATTCATTCCTGGAAGGCAATATTGATAATGTTTTCAAGTTCCCTAACTCTAAAACAATTAAAATAACATTCTCTCAGGCAATCTATGCCTCTAAAGCTACAGAACATGGACTAAAGCTTTTTTCCATGAAAATTCCACATTACCAAATCCAGCAAGATAAATTTTATCACATCCAAACATGCTTCAGATGCTACATGATAGAATCTCACACCACAAAAGACTGTACAAAGCATAAAGAATATAAAATATGTTCCGAGTGTGCCGAGGAAGGGCACACGTGGAAATCATGCAACAAAGAGAGCAAAAAATGCATCAATTGTGGAGAAAACCACAGAACACTATCTATGAGATGCAAAATAAGAAAAGATGTAATAAAGATGAAGAGAGAGGAAGAAAAGGAGACAGCATCATACTCCCAGATAACAAAGACAAACAACATCCCCACAATGAATAACAGCACATCAACACAAATCAGCAGAGAAGACCATTTCAAAATATACTCTTGCATGATACACGCTCATCTAATGAATGTAATAGAACCAGGAAGCTATGAGAAAGAACTTAATGCCACTCTAAAGGAAAATAAACTTCCTCAAATAAAAATACCCAAGACACCTAATTCCTCAAAACTCCTCTCACTTCTAGCCGACACAGAAAAACTATCCTTAATGGAAACTGAAGACCTACTAACAGACACACAAACAGATCAACAACAAAATGTAACAACACTAGACACACACACCCAACAAGTTTCTACCAAACAAAAAACACAAACAAACACAAAGAAACAACTTGACAGCGATGAAATAGAACTTAAAATAATAACAAGAGAGAGCCAGGGATGGCCTAAAAACATCACAATGGGTCATCTGATAAAAGGAATAGAGGATGGAACATATAAATACACCTACAATGAACCAACCATGAAATCTCACGAAGTGATAGGACTAATCAAAAAAGGTGATATAGTGTTGAAAGACTGCTTCACTATACTGGAAGACAGTGTATTCAGGAAAATAAGAACAGGACAGTGCAATGAAAGGTCTCCAGTTGCTAGGCAAACACAAAAACTAAAAACAAAAAACACACAGTAACACACAAAAACACTCACACACACACCAACAAAGTCACACAAACAACATGGCTCTAAGAAACATTAAGATAATACAACACAACGTACTACACTGGAACAACAGACGAATATCACTCTCCAACACATACAGAATAATAGACCCAGAAATAATACTCATAAACAGCCACGGCATACAAGAAAACACACCAATGAAAATTCCTGGATACAGAGTACACACGAAAAATACCCTCAATAATGCGTCAGATGGCACAGCTATAGCAATAAAAAAGAACATACAATATAAACTACTTGATGATTTCCTATCAGATCTACTTGCAGTAGAAATAAGTACCACCACAGGAAAAATAATAATTTCAACTTTATATCAACCACCATCAAGAACATATATACCCATACCTGACTTCACTAAATTGTTTAGACGTACCTGTCCAGTATACATGCTGGCTGACTTAAATGCAAATCACCCCAACTTAGGATACACTCACAGCAACAACAAAGGCAGACAAATCAACACTTTAATACAAAACAGACTAATACAACATGTCGGACCAGATTTTCCTACTTATTATACACACAGAAGAGGCACAACACCAGACATTATACTTACAAACCACCGCACATACCACAACACACATGCAGTAGAAGGACCCCTCACCACAAGCGATCACATTCCAATAATTTACACAATAGCCACAGCCCCTATACTCATTCCAGCTCCACCAAGACCCAACTACAATAAAGCAAATTGGGAAACATTTAAAAGACATGTCACCAACACACTACACACAAACACACTACACGAAGAAACACTTGAAACAATAGACACTGCCACTGAAAACTGGCACCAGGCAATAGAGCAAGCTATGCAACAAGCCATACCCACTACACGTTACAAATGTCTACCATCACCCAAACACACAGACACAACAAAACTACTTAAGACACTTTTTACAGAACTACAGACTTACTCACGTGCACACGGTTGGTCCTATCAGAATTACAGATACTACAAACAACTACAAACACTACTACACGAAGCTTTAATACAGGAAAATAGAGAACACTGGTACAGACTAATAAATGAAGTTTCGAGCACTTATAGAGATCCTACAACATTCTGGAAGAAAATTAAACTACTGACAGGCAACAGAGAGAACGAACCCCACTACATTAGGAACAAACATAACAACAAAGTATACACCGACAGAGAAAAAGAGGAAGTACACAGAGAGTACTGGCAAGAAATCTTTAGTGGAGAGGAGGATGGAGAGGAAGATCACATGGAAAATGAGATTGTCTTACATAACATCAGAAATAACACCCACAGAACAATTCCCTACAATAACTCTGACATTACCAGACTCAACACACAACACACTGACACGACAATAACTACAGAAGAATTAAAAAACATCATAAAGCAGCTAAAAAGAACTAGCCCGGGACGAAGTGGAATTAATAAAACAATCTTAACACACCTACCAGACACAGCAATAATTAGACTAACAGAAATATTCAACAGCACTATCTCAGCAGGCTATTTTCCCGACAAGTGGAAAAACGGAATCATCAGACTAATCCCTAAACAAAATAAATCCCCTCAACAGGCTCAAAATTACAGACCAATAACGCTATTAGAAGTACCAGGCAAAATCCTTGAGCGAGTGATAAATTCAAGGCTAAAAACACACCTAGAAATTAATAACTTATATAACACTTACCAGTTCGGTTTTCGTAGTAATAGAGGCACCACACAAGCACTAGCAGTCATCACAGAACAAATAGCACACAATAAATCAGATAAAGGCCAGTGCCAAGTCATACTAAGAGACATATCTAAAGCTTTTGATCAAGTCTGGCACCTCGGTCTTAAGCATAAAATCCTACAACTACAACTCCCTATTACAATAGAAAAATTTTTATGCGACTTTTTATCTGATCGCACAGCATCCATTAAAGTTAATCATTACATTGGTCCTACATTTAATTTAAACTGCGGTGTACCACAAGGGAGTGTTCTGTCACCAACACTCTTCACAATTTACACCAATGATATTCAACAACCTATACAAACCCTTAACATCAGTTTTGCAGACGACATAACACAAATAATTGGCTACCCAGGAAGGTCCAAGAACATGCTCAATATAAAAACAGAGAGAGCAATAACAGCAATTAATAACTACGAAAGGAACTGGAAAATAAAAACCAATGTTAATAAATTCACCCCTCTGCACCTTGGAGCAAAACTTACCTTTCCACTCATCATTAACGAAGAAGAAATAGAATTTAAAAGTACCGGCAAATGCCTTGGTCTAACCATAACTACAGGTGGCTACTACAAACATATACAGGAGCGTAAAAATATAGCAATAGCGTCACTACAAAAACTCTACAAGTTACATAACATGCCAGAGAAAATAAAAATACACTTAGTAAAAGCACTAATACTACCAATACTTGATTACCCTCCAATCCCTATGCACACAATGAGCAATAACCAAATTAGCAAACTTCAAAAAGTTCAAAACAAAGCACTTAGATTTGCAACAAATCAGAAACACCCTTACACCATGACAACAGAACAAGTACACATACACACCAAAACAGCACCTCTCAATATACGTCTACACTACAGAGCAAAGACAATTTGGGAAAAAATTGATGAGTTGGGCCTGCCTAACTATCAAAGCCTAAAAGACAACTCAGATCAAATAGTAAAATACCACCGTGATTTCCCTAGCAGCCTACAGGCATGCAAAACAATACCCAACCCAATATATTAACAAACCGAAAATAAAGGAAACATACTCACCTTAAAACACTTACCTTTACTCACTGTATTCCTGAAGATGGCCAAACACAAAAACTCAGCACACACGGGGCATCTGGAAAGGAAAGAATATTATGTAACTCCAACACTCTAAACAGCACACACACACACACATGCTTCACATGGGACTCGTAGCTGGCCTCCTCTCTCCCCACTCCGCGCCCTGAGTCGGCGGTGAGGCGGTATGCCAAGCCGGTGTTCACCACACCGTAGTGCACAGCCGAGGGGTACTGGCCACTGGTAGGGCTTGCTGGCCCCCAGCAAGCGGTAGATGGGGAGGGGGTTGCACCTCATCCTGAGTCGCTGACACCCGGGGACCTACCTATAGGGGGTAAGAGTTGTGTGGTGTCGGCGAGGGAGTAGTGGTAGAGTCTCTCTCGACTCGCCTGCGGTGTAACAGGGAGAACAATCGCGGCCCGTGCCATCACATGAAGTCAGCACACAGAACACAAACATTCTCACAAACACATAATACACAGTATAACATCAATAAGTAAAATAGCAAGGTGGACAGCCCACCATCTTTAATCTTATACTTCTTTCATTATTTCTCACTATCCTCTTATACTCATATTATTCTTCCTTCACCCATCTTTTCTATAAATATAGATAGATAGATAGGCCTGGGTCAAATAGCAAGGTGGACAGCCCAAAATAGCAAGGTGGACAGCCCACCATCTTTAATCTTATACTTTTCATTATTTCTCACTATCCTCTTATACTCATATTATTCTTCCTTCACCCATCTTTTCTATAAATATAGAAATATAGGCCTGGGTCACGCCCGGCGGCGCCAATAGGAGAAAATTAACTAAGTAGCAAGACGGACTGCCCGTCATCTATCATCTCAAACTGTACTTCCACTTCCAACTTTAACACACTTCTCTCTCTCAAATTCTTCTTTCATCCAACTTTCCTATCCCCAATTCGTTCGTTCGTTCGGCCTGGCTCCGCGACTACCTGCAGCGCCGCCGCGCCAGGGTTAGGTTCCAGGGCCTGAGGTCGACCTTCAAGGTACTTGAGAACGGGACGCCCCAGGGCGGCATCCTCAGCCCTCTACTGTTCAACCTGCTGATGGAACAGCTAGTGGCACTGCCTTTCCACGCTGGCACCGTCCTGCTGAGCTACGCCGATGACCTCGCCCTCGTCGTCACCGGAAGGGGCAACAAGCTCAGGAGGACGCAGCAGGCACTCGACCTCATCAGCGGGAAATGCCAGGACCTGGGGCTCAAGATCTCGGCAGAGAAGTCCCGGGCCATGATGGTGAAGGCGGCAGACCCAACCTGGCAGCTCCGCGTCCAGGGAGTTGAGCTGGCATGGACCAACTCCTACCAGTACCTCGGTGTGTGGGTGGACAAGCGGCTGTCCTTCACAGCCCACGCCGCCTACCTGAGGGAGAGGACGCAGTCTAGGCTGAACGTGATGCGGGCCATGACGCGAATCAGCGCGGGCGCCACTTTTTCCGTCCTGCGCCAGTACTACGTGCACGCTGTTCGCTCGCTGGTGGATTACAGCGCCCCCGTCCTCATAGCACTCTCTCCAAACCAGCAGGAGCGGATCGAGGTGCTACAAAACACCGCAATGAGGACCATGCTGGGGGCACCGAGGTGGTCCAGCGCATGCGTCATGCAGAGCGAGACCAGACTGGTACCCCTCACCACCAGGGTACAGCAGATCACGGCCTGCCGCGTAGCGAGGGTGCTGCAGCGTGACGCGGAGGGAGTGACACAGAGGAGACTAAGGCTGGCGGGGACGCAGGGTGCCGAATCTCTCCGCCGCAACCCGTGGCTGCTGCAGTGCACGCTGGCTACCCACAACCTGGCTCGCATGGAGAACTGGCCACAGGCGGACCTCCCTGCCCCCACCTTCCGCGCCCCACCCCCGTGGGAGCCACCCGCGGCAGAGTTCTCCGCCACACAGCTGCCCGCCAGCAAGGCGCTCTGCGCCGTGGAGGAGATGCGGCAGCACGCCTTCATGGCCATGGCGCAGGTCACCGAGCCAGACAGTGTTGTGTACTACACCGACGGCTCGGCTGACCCTGACAGCGGAAGGACGGGCGCTGCTGCCATCACCAGAGGGGCCGAGGTGTGTGAGAGGACTCCTGACCACTGCTCCACCCTGCAGACAGAACTGGTGGCCATCCTGCTGGCCCTGGAGCACGCTCAACACCGGCGGGAGCGCACCGTGGTGCTCCACACCGACTCCAGAACGGGGCTACAGGCTCTACAACAGCCGTATCCCAGCGACAACGTGGGCCTCGTCACCGCCATCCTGGGTAGCCTCCAGAGCCTCGCCGCGCAGGGGCGGCGGGTGAGGCTCAACTGGATACCCAGCCACGTGGGAGTACGAGGCAACGAGGCTGCTGACGCAGCCGCCAAGAGAGCTGCTAGTGGCCCCCAGGTGACAAGGCATGTGCCGCCCAGCCTGAGCCAAGTGAGGGCGCGAGCCAGGCTCGCCGCAACCAAGCGCGCCCGCCACACGCACCGGCAGCTGGAAACAAGGAAGAGACAGGCAGCTTGGTACGCCTCCACCACTGGCTACCAGTCGTTGGACGCCTCCCAGCAGCAGCCCAGAGCAGACGGCGTGTTGCTGCAACGCGTAAGGCTGGGCTACTGCACCAGGGAACAGCTGTACGACGACTTTCGGGGGCAGGAGTGCGACCACTGCGGGAGGCACAGCCGCCACCCGCTAGTGCACTACCTACTGTCCTGTCCGGCCACCGCCGCCCTCAGACCAACGCCGCCACCACCGGCCCATCCTGTAGGCGGTGATCTCAGCAGCCGCGAGGCCAGGGCTGCCCTCATCGTCCGCCACACGCCCACAGACCTGATGCTGCGAGTTCTCAGGGCAGCGCCCCCGCCCCGCTGAACAGGTCGCAGCTCCTTTCCTGACCGGCGAGCAGCACTCCTCGCCGCGCCACCGCACCGCCCACCACCGGGACCCAAGACTCCCCCACCTGCGGGCTGGTGCCCGCTTTGTGTATTATGTACATTCATGTATATTTTTTCCTTTGTGCAATATGTATATATGTATATGTTGACATAATACTCAATAAACCTTTAATAATAATAATAAAAAAGTTGAATAAACAGATAGACAATATAAATAACAACAATGAGCATACATGGTTTAGGAAAACATCTAAAGCACTGGAAACTATACAACCACATCCAATATACACATAGAAATTACTAAGCACGCGAAATTAATAATAACCATAACCGCAGCCTCCTTCTAATAAGTAATAATAAGTAATGGGAGCGAGGAACCGCAAATCATGATCTGAACCAGCAAGGCGTACAGCCCGCCACCTGTTATTCTCTCACTTTATTTCAATTTCACCAAGTCTATTCCCTCCAACTCTTAGTCTTTCCCCCCCCCCTAATTTCACCACCCTGTCTATCCCCCCACCCCCAAAAAAAAAAAAAAAAAAAAAAAGAATAAACAGATACTCATAAACAGCCACGGCATACAAGAAAACACACCAATGAAAATTCCTGGATACAGAGTACACACGAAAAATACCCTCAATAATGCGTCAGATGGCACAGCTATAGCAATAAAAAAGAACATACAATATAAACTACTTGATGATTTCCTATCAGATCTACTTGCAGTAGAAATAAGTACCACCACAGGAAAAATAATAATTTCAACTTTATATCAACCACCATCAAGAACATACATACCCATACCTGACTTCACTAAATTGTTTAGACGTACCTGTCCAGTATACATGCTGGCTGACTTAAATGCAAATCACCCCAACTTAGGATACACTCACAGCAACAACAAAGGCAGACAAATCAACACTTTAATACAAAACAGACTAATACAACATGTCGGACCAGATTTTCCTACTTATTATACACACAGAAGAGGCACAACACCAGACATTATACTTACAAACCACCGCACATACCACAACACACATGCAGTAGAAGGACCCCTCACCACAAGCGATCACATTCCAATAATTTACACAATAGCCACAGCCCCTTTTTTTTTTTTTTTTTTTTTTTTTATGTAGGAAGGATACTGGCCAAGGGCAACAAAAATCTAATAAAAAAAATGCCCACTGAAATGCCAGTCCCTAAAAGGGTCAAAGCAGTGGTCAAAAATTGGTGGATAAGTGTCTTGAAACCTCCCTCTTGAAGGAATTCAAGTCATAGGAAGGTGGAAATACAGAAGCAGGCAAGGAGTTCCAGAGTTTACCAGAGAAAGGGATGAATGATTGAGAATACTGGTTAACTCTTGCGTTAGAGAGGTGGACAGAATAGGAGTGAGAGAAAGAAGAAAGTCTTGTGCAGCGAGGCCGCGGAAGGAGGGGAGGCATGCAGTTAGCAAGATCAGAAGAGCAGTTAGCATGAAAATAGCGGTAGAAGACAGCAAGAGATGCAACATTGCGGCGGTGAGAGAGAGGCTGAAGACAGTCAGTTAGAGGAGAGGAGTTGATGAGACGAAAAGCTTTTGATTCCACCCTGTCTAGAACAGCAGTATGAGTGGAACCCCCCCAGACATGTGAAGCATACTCCATACATGGACGGATAAGGCCCTTGTACAGAGTTAGCAGCTGGGGGGGTGAGAAAAACTGGCGGAGACGTCTCAGAACACCTAACTTCATAGAAGCCGTTTTAGCTAGAGATGAGATGTGAAGTTTCCAGTTCAGATTATAAGTAAAGGACAGACCGAGGATGTTCAGTGTAGAAGAGGGGGACAGTTGAGTGTCATTGAAGAAGAGGGGATAGTTGTCTGGAAGATTGTGTCGAGTTGATAGATGGAGGAATTGAGTTTTTGAGGCATTGAACAATACCAAGTTTGCTCTGCCCCAATCAGAAATTTTAGAAAGATCAGAAGTCAGGCGTTCTGTGGCTTCCCTGCGTGATATGTTTACCTCCTGAAGGGTTGGACGTCTATGAAAAGACGTGGAAAAGTGCAGGGTGGTATCATCAGCATAGGAGTGGATAGGACAAGAAGTTTGGTTTAGAAGATCATTAATGAATAATAAGAAGAGAGTGGGTGACAGGACAGAACCCTGAGGAACACCACAGTTAATAGATTTAGGAGAAGAACAGTGACCGTCTACCACAGCAGCAATAGAACGGTCAGAAAGGAAACTTGAGATGAAGTTACAGAGAGAAGGATAGAAACCGTAGGAGGGTAGTTTGGAAATCAAAGCTTTGTGCCAGACTCTATCAAAGGCTTTTGATATGTCCAAGGCAACAGCAAAAGTTTCACCAAAGTCTCTAAAAGAGGATGACCAAGACTCAGTAAGGAAAGCCAGAAGATCACCAGTAGAGCGTCCTTGACGGAACCCATACTGGCGATCAGATAGAAGGTTGTGAAGTGATAGATGTTTAAGAATCTTCCTGTTGAGGATAGATTCAAAAACTTTAGATAAGCAGGAAATTAAAGCAATAGGACGGTAGTTTGAGGGATTAGAGCGGTCACCCTTTTTAGGAACAGGTTGAATGTAGGCAAACTTCCAGCAAGAAGGAAAGGTAGATGTTGACAGACAGAGCTGAAAGAGTTTGACTAGGCAAGGTGCAAGCACGGAGGCACAGTTTCGGAGAACAATAGGAGGGACCCCATCAGGTCCATAAGCCTTCTGAGGGTTTAGGCCAGCGAGGGCATGGAAAACATCATTACGAAGAATTTTAATACGAGGCATGAAGTAGTCAGAGGGTGGAGGAGAGGGAGGAACAAGCCCAGAATCGTCCAAGGTAGAGTTTTTAGCAAAGGTTTGAGCAAAGAGTTCAGCTTTAGAAATAGATGTGATAGCAGTGGTGCCATCTGGTTGAAGTAGAGGAGGGAAAGAAGAAGAAGCAAAGTTATTGGAGATATTTTTGGCTAGATGCCAGAAATCACGAGGGGAGTTAGATCTTGAAAGGTTTTGACATTTTCTGTTAATGAAGGAGTTTTTGGCTAGTTGGAGAACAGACTTGGCATGGTTCCGGGCAGAAATATAAAGTGCATGAGATTCTGGTGAAGGAAGGCTTAAGTACCTTTTGTGGGCCACCTCTCTATCATGTATAGCACGAGAACAAGCTGTGTTAAACCAAGGTTTAGAAGGTTTAGGACGAGAAAAAGAGTGAGGAATGTACGCCTCCATGCCAGACACTATCACCTCTGTTATGCGCTCAGCACACAAAGACGGGTCTCTGACACGGAAGCAGTAGTCATTCCAAGGAAAATCAGCAAAATACCGCCTCAGGTCCCCCCAACTAGCAGAGGCAAAACGCCAGAGGCACCTTCGCTTAGGGGGATCCTGAGGAGGGATTGGAGTGATAGGACAAGATAAAGATATGAGATTGTGATCGGAGGAGCCCAACGGAGAAGAAAGGGTAACAGCATAAGCAGAAGGATTAGAGGTCAGGAAAAGGTCAAGAATGTTGGGCGTATCTCCAAGACGGTCAGGAATACCCTATACCCATTCCAGCTCCACCAAGACCCAACTACAATAAAGCAAATTGGGAAACATTTAAAAGACATGTCACCAACACACTACACACAAACACACTACACGAAGAAACACTTGAAACAATAGACACTGCCACTGAAAACTGGCACCAGGCAATAGAGCAAGCTATGAAACAAGCCATACCCACTACACGTTACAAATGTCTACCATCACCCAAACACACAGACACTACAAAACTACTTAAGACACTTTTTACGGAACTACAGACTTACTCACGTGCACACGGTTGGTCCTATCAGAATTACAGATACTACAAACAACTACAAACACTACTACACGAAGCTTTAATACAGGAAAATAGAGAACACTGGTACAGACTAATAAATGAAGTTTCGAGCACTTATAGAGATCCTACAACATTCTGGAAGAAAATTAAACTACTGACAGGCAACAGAGAGAACGAACCCCACTACATTAGGAACAAACATAACAACAAAGTATACACCGACAGAGAAAAAGAGGAAGTACACAGAGAGTACTGGCAAGAAATCTTTAGTGGAGAGGAGGATGGAGAGGAAGATCACATGGAAAATGAGATTGTCTTACATAACATCAGAAATAACACCCACAGAACAATTCCTTACAATAACTCTGACATTACCAGACGCAACACACAACACACTGACACGACAATAACTACAGAAGAATTAAAAAACATCATAAAGCAGCTAAAAAGAACTAGCCCGGGACGAAGTGGAATTAATAAAACAATCTTAACACACCTACCAGACACAGCAATAATTAGACTAACAGAAATATTCAACAGCACTATCTCAGCAGGCTATTTTCCCGACAAGTGGAAAAACGGAATCATCAGACTAATCCCTAAACAAAATAAATCCCCTCAACAGGCTCAAAATTACAGACCAATAACGCTATTAGAAGTACCAGGCAAAATCCTTGAGCGAGTGATAAATTCAAGGCTAAAAACACACCTAGAAATTAATAACTTATATAACACTTACCAGTTCGGTTTTCGTAGTAATAGAGGCACCACACAAGCACTAGCAGTCATCACAGAACAAATAGCACACAATAAATCAGATAAAGGCCAGTGCCAAGTCATACTAAGAGACATATCTAAAGCTTTTGATCAAGTCTGGCACCTCGGTCTTAAGCATAAAATCCTACAACTACAACTCCCTATTACAATAGAAAAATTTTTATGCGACTTTTTATCTGATCGCACAGCATCCATTAAAGTTAATCATTACATTGGTCCTACATTTAATTTAAACTGCGGTGTACCACAAGGGAGTGTTCTGTCACCAACACTCTTCACAATTTACACCAATGATATTCAACAACCTATACAAACCCTTAACATCAGTTTCGCAGACGACATAACACAAATAATTGGCTACCCAGGAAGGTCCAAGAACATGCTCAATATAAAAACAGAGAGAGCAATAACAGCAATTAATAACTACGAAAGGAACTGGAAAATAAAAACCAATGTTAATAAATTCACCCCTCTGCACCTTGGAGCAAAACTTACCTTTCCACTCATCATTAACGAAGAAGAAATAGAATTTAAAAGTACCGGCAAATGCCTTGGTCTAACCATAACTACAGGTGGCTACTACAAACATATACAGGAGCGTAAAAATATAGCAATAGCATCACTACAAAAACTCTACAAGTTACATAACATGCCAGAGAAAATAAAAATACACTTAGTAAAAGCACTAATACTACCAATACTTGATTACCCTCCAATCCCTATACACACAATGAGCAATAACCAAATTAGCAAACTTCAAAAAGTTCAAAACAAAGCACTTAGATTTGCAACAAATCAGAAACACCCTTACACCATGACAACAGAACAAGTACACATACACACCAAAACAGCACCTCTCAATATACGTCTACACTACAGAGCAAAGACAATTTGGGAAAAAATTGATGAGTTGGGCCTGCCTATCTATCAAAGCCTAAAAGACAACTCAGATCAAATAGTAAAATACCACCGTGATTTCCCTAGCAGCCTACAGGCATGCAAAACAATACCCAACCCAATCTATTAACAAACCGAAAATAAAGGAAACATACTCACCTTAAAACACTTACCTTTACTCACTGTATTCCTGAAGATGGCCAAACACAAAAACTCAGCACACACGGGGCATCTGAAAAGGAAAGAATATTATGTAACTCCAACACTCTAAACAGCACACACACACACACATGCTTCACATGGGACTCGTAGCTGGCCTCCTCTCTCCCCACTCCGCGCCCTGAGTCGGCGGTGAGGCGGTATGCCAAGCCGGTGTTCACCACACCGTAGTGCACAGCCGAGGGGTACTGGCCACTGGTAGGGCTTGCTGGCCCCCAGCAAGCGGTAGATGGGGAGGGGGTTGCACCTCATCCCGAGTCGCCGACACCCGGGGACCTACCTATAGGGGGTAAGAGTTGTGTGGTGTCGGCGAGGGAGTAGTGGTAGAGTCTCTCTCGACTCGCCTGCGGTGTAACAGGGAGAACAATCGCGGCCCGTGCCATCACATGAAGTCAGCACACAGAACACAAACATTCTCACAAACACATAATACACAGTATAACATCAATAAGTAAAATAGCAAGGTGGACAGCCCACCATCTTTAATCTTATACTTCTTTCATTATTTCTCACTATCCTCTTATACTCATATTATTCTTCCTTCACCCATCTTTTCTATAAATATAGATAGATAGATAGAATAAACAGAGAATACCGAGACTAAATTTCCTTTGCCAGAGCTACACAGTTATGACACTGGAGATGTTACCCTTCAAGGACTAAACACTGCTATGACCAAGTCGTAGTTGGGAGCCTAAACTTCTCGCTTGAGCATCTTCCGGGCGGCCAAGTAGCACCTCACCTTCGCTACAGACCTGCAAAAGTGACTAATTATTCTTACACTTGTAGAGAAGTCAGAGCTTTCCATGTCTCAGATAATGGGGAAAATGTGTCTGTCATAGGGACATGACACAAATTCTCTACGTGGAGAAGCGTGGCCTTCTCCACACGAGCAAACTGTCTGTTTTTAATTAATGTAATTGTATTTTTAACTTTAAATCAAATCAATCTACTTTAATCTTATTTAATTGATTACTATTTCATGATTAGTCCCATGTGAAACCTTGTTGTTACGCCATCAAACCTAGTCATTTAGTAAATTATTCCCTCAGTTCGTCTCTCATCGGTAATTCAAGCCGAGTTTTCTTACATCCTTACTTTTACCTTCCCACAACTTCCTTTCATTATAAATGCCTTATCACCTCAGCACCTCATTCCCTTCAGTTCCCCTCACTACTCTCAGTGCCCATCACCTCAACACCTCATTCCCTTCAGTTTCCATTACTACTCTCCGTGCCCATAACCTCAACACCTTATTTCCTTCAGTTCCCCTCATCACCTGTTAATCCCGTCCTCCCTTCGTATGCCTCTTCACGTTTCAGGTCATGCCTACTTTTACTCTCATCACCTCCGTTTATCTTCACTTCGCTCCATCAGTTCACCTTCCCTTGCCTCCCTTCATCCCTTCACTTTATGTAATACCTTTCTCCTCTCCGTTCCGTTTTTTTCTTCACATCCGATCAACTTGATGTGAAATCCTACAAAGTGAAGCTCATAATATTCAGGTCTGTTATTCATATAAAAAGTTAAATAAACATTGCTGAAAAGGTGCAATTACTTTCTTTTGCATTACAAAAAAAGGAAAGAAATAAAATATATTAAAATACTCTATAGTAAATGACTGACAAAATGTCGAGGAGACTGTTAAGGAGAAACTGTTTAAACGTGTGAACAAATTAAATCGGTTTTTTCTCTATTCATTAAATCCTCAAATGACTCATCAGGTATTTGAAGTAAATTATTATTACATTATTACCTTATTAAACAGTGCTCGACTCTCAACCCAAACACTGTTAATTCAAATATACTCTTATGACACCTTCTTGGAGTGAGAAATAACTCTCTCTCTCTCTCTCTCTCTCTCTCTCTCTCTCTCTCTCTCTCTCTCTCTCTCTCTCTCTCTCTCTCTCTCTCTCTCTCTCTCTCTCGTAACCCTGCCTAAAGCCATTTGGCCTCGTTGTTGCCGCGTCATTACTTCATCAATTTCCAATTAACAAAACACATCGTCATTGTCTACACTCAAAGGTTAATGTTTTTTCCAGTAATTTCCTTTTTTTTTTCCTCTTTTCTCTTATACAAAAATTCTGTTATATTTAATCTGATGTGATACTGTTCAAATTAGCCGTTGAATCACGATCATTATTAAGAATCACGATCATTATTAAGAAAGTTGCCATTTTGTTTTCATCCCAGAGCGCCACATTTTTTTTTTTTTTTCATTCCTTCTCTCAGCAGAATGGCAAACATTGCATATTCTTACCGCACGACAGTCTCACATCATTGGACCTCGTCGGATCTTTCTGGTCTTTCTTTATCTGATTTCTCGCCTTCTCATTTCCTCCTCTCCCTCTCCCTTTACTAACGCCACCGACCCTCTCCTCCCCTTCTCTTCCTTACATCCATGCTTGTTTTTTTTTTTTTTTTCTGTCTCCCTCTCTCTCTCTCCAGGGCCGAAAGTTTACGTTACCAGTTAAAGGATCAGGTCATGATATTTCACCGCCTCTCTTCTATCATGCTGACGCCATTTTTTTTTTCGTCCTTCATCCCGCCTTTCCCTCTTCCTCTTCGCCGCCTTTCTCATCCTTGCTTCTGTCTCCTCTGCTTTTCTCGCCTTTTGTCCCCTTTTCTCTCTCTTCTGACCTTTTCTCTCATCTCTTTTGTTCGCCTCTGCTGATCATTTTTCATCATCTCTTGTATCACCACAACCCTGAGCTCCTCTTGCATCATTCCTTACCTCTCTCTCTCTCTCTCTCTCTCTCTCTCTCTCTCTCTCTCTCTCTCTCTCTCTCTCTCTCTCTTGACCAACAAGGTCATATTTTTACATCAACAAGCCACTACCGAACAACAATTTGACTATTTCTGCATACATCACTCTGATCATACCTCATTCTCTACTCTCGCTCCTCTCCTCATTCCCTTCCATCCACTCCCTTCCCTTTCGTGTCTTCGTTTTATCTTTTCTTTTACTTATTTTTCTCTTTCTTTGGTAAACATACATGGGAAGTTGAATCTAGCAACAGCAATGATAACAACAACGATGATTGTGATAGTGTTTTCGTTGTCAAAGCTTTCCACTATCACCAGATGCCCTTCACACTTGGCTTTCCTTATTGAGTCTTGGTCATCCTCTTTTAGTGATTTTGGCGAAACTTTTGCTGTTGCCTTAGACATATCAAAAGCTTTTCATAGAGTCTGGCATTATCCACAACGCCATCCACCACACTATCTACCACACTATCCACAGCACCATACACCGCACCATCCATCACACCATCTACAGCACCATCCACCACACCATCCAATGGCCATCCACCACACTATCCCCGGCACCATGCACAGCACCATCTACACCACCATCCACCACACTATCCACAGCACCATCTAAGCACCATTAACCATATCATCCATACGGCCATCCACCACACCATCCCCAGCACCATCCACCATACCATCCACTGTATCATCCACCACACCATCCCCAGCACCATCCACCACACCATCCACAGCACCAACCACCACACCATATGCCCCAGCACCATCCACCACACCATCCCCAGCACCATCCACCACACCATACATAGGACCATCCATTACGTCATCCACAGCACCAACCACCACACCATCCCCAGCACCATCCACCACACCATCCACAACATCCTAACGATCATCTACCACATCATTCCCAGTACCATCCACACACCCACATCATCGTTTACGTCACAACACCACACATCACACACTGTACCTCATTATCACTTGCCCTCCAAATGCTATCCATACCATTGCATAACACCATATCACTCCTGATCGCCAACCACACCACCACACTTCACACCACCACACCACAGCACCCTACCTAAGCTGTTCTCTTCCCATCTTAACTAAATCACACACTCCAATCAATACTGTACTGTACTATCCATCCTCCTCCTACCCTTCATTTACTCTGCCTCATCTTCATCCTTCTATCTTACACCTACTACATATTACCATACCACCAAACATTTAACCTCTCCACAAACAAGAGTTGCCACAGATTATTGTTTTTGTGTTCTTTTATACTGCATTTAGTTATCCTTAGTCAGGGCAGAGTTACGAAGGGAAAATCCCTTTAGTGGGTTTTCTTCAATGCATCAGTGTAAAGTAGCTTAGCGTAGAGAAGTCAAACAGCATAGTACGTGAAGGCATATTTGAAATCCCATGTAATCTAATCCTCTCCCCACCCTGTACTTATTCGGCTCCATCCCGCTCCACCACGCTCTTGATATTTTCAGGTACCCACCTTCATGCCTGATTTATTGCTAATGCTGCGAAAATAAAACGGTCTTGCTTTCTCTCTCTCTCTCTCTCTCTCTCTCTCTCTCTCTCTCTCTCTCTCTCTCTCTCTCTCTCTCTCTCTCTCTCTCTCTCTCTCTCTCTCTCTCTCTCTCTCTCTCTCTCTCTCTCTCTCTCTCTCTCTCTCTCTCTCTCTCTCTCTCTCTCTCTCTCTCTTCACACCAGCTAGAGAAGACAAAAGGAGATCCATTCATCTCTGTCTCAGCACATCACTTACCCTTGACTAAGCTTCACCTCCTTTCTCCTCCACACCCCACTGCCTCTACCCTTCCTTGCACTCCATCCACCTACCTGCAATATTTTACCCACTTCCAACCACTCTGCCTTCACCCACACTATCATGCACAACACATTACATTAGATCACAACACATTAGATATTAGATCACATCACAACACATTAGATATGAGACTTGGAAGACGAAAATGCTTGAGTGGCGGCGGTGGCTGCACGTATCGCGGACCAAGACATGATGCATTAGGATATGGGTCACGAAAGCACATATGGGTGACTGAATCTGTGAGGCGACTTGACATCCCAATATTTCCAAACACAAAATAGGAACACACACTATAGCAAACCATAGCATCTGAAGGTGTGCATTACTCGTACTCTGAACGGAGTACATAGTAATTAATAAAAATAACAAAAATAATAAATTTTCGATCGTCATACTACACGAATTGTTAATGTTGTTAGATCCCTTTCTTGCCTCGCACTAAATTCAAGACATTGTGAAATGGCGCACTAGATAAGCAAAACTCAATCTGATAGATGTCAGAGAGAAATGGATGAGGAGGAGAAAGGAGAAACCAGAGAAGAGACGAGAAGGTTTGGTGTGGATGAAATATAACTAGGAGTGAGGAGAAAGCGGGGATTGAATAAAGATAAGCAACGAGAGGAACGAGAAAGAAAGTATTATATGAGATGGGAAGAACGGCAGTAAAAGGTCACTGGAAAAGGAAGAGAAATGAAAAGGAAAAGAAAGATTATCCACAAAAGATAAGATATGATGAATAGACGCAGGTGAATGAAAGAAAAGTAGAAGTCAAGGAAGAATATTATTGAAAGAAAATATTATACGTCAGTCAGAGGAAAGGAGACAGTCAGGAAGATAAACAGGGTGACAAGGGAGGAAAAAAATAAACGATCAAGGACCAGAAAACGATATGGAGTGATTACCGAAAAGAAATAAAGGAAACAGAAACTTAGCGAAGAAGAAACAAAATGTTAACGAAAACGGAAATGCGAATATACGTGAAGAAAATATAATGAACAGTAAAGTGAAACTGTGAAAGATACACCAAATAGAAACAATAAGAAGAGAAATATCATGGGAATTTAGAAGAGAAATATAATTACGCGAAAAAAATCCAAAATTACTTCAAGAAAATAATATGGGTTTTACTTAAGGGGAAAATAATTAAGAAAATGCGATTTAGGGAGGAAGGAAGGAAGGAAGGAAATATAAAAGTAGAGTACAGGAAGGAAAGAGAGGAGTGAGGAAGGTCTGGCGAGTTGGTAGTGCGGAAAGACTTACGTGTTGGTTTTGTCAGGAAGGCGAAAGGCTAGGAGGGATGTGGGCAGAGAGAGAGAGAGTGGTGGGGAGGTGGTACGCTTACTATCCAATATTCTTTCATAATTTTTCATATTGTACCAAATACTTTGCTTTATATATATATATATATATATATATATATATATATATATATATATATATATATATATATATATATATATATATATATATATATATATATATATATATATATATATATATATATATATATATATATATATATATATATATATATATATATATATATATATATATATATATATATATATATATTACTTTGTTCTCTCTTGTCACTTCCCTTAATCATTATTGTCCCATTCTTTCTTTCTTTGATATTATTCCCTCTATTTCTCTCACCTCTACTTTTTTCCATCTCTTTGGTATCTTCCTTTAACACACCTATCCTTACTCAGTACCTTCCTCCCTTTCCCCTATCTTACCCATCCTCCATGACATCCTCTTTCCCCTTTCTCCTCTTTTCCCATCTCTTATTCCTTTCCTCTCCACCTCCCATCCTTTTCCCCATCCCTTCCCTCTTATCCTAGGCAATTCTATCTCATACCGTCTGAAAATGGCAGTTGTGTTAAGCTTATGAAGGAGAGAACACAACTACTGTGGCAACGGCGAGCCAGGAAGGTATGAGAAATTGTAGGTAGACAGCTTGATTTTAAATATGAGGATAACTTTCGTCTTTATCAATATCTTTGATTATATTGACCAAAAGAATAATAATATTTATTTTGTGATACACTTGACAGCTTTCTCTCTCTCTCTCTCTCTCTCTCTCTCTCTCTCTCTCTCTCTCTCTCTCTCTCTCTCTCTCTCTCTCTCTTTCAAATATCTCCTACTAACAACACATTATGCAGACACGTGGAGATCGCGCTTCATCAGCCTTTGGAAAGCATAATAACACCTAAACCTGATGACGGAAAAGGTGCACTCCTAGGAAAAAAATAAAAAAAATAAATAAATAAAACAAGATCTTAAATAAAGGAAACCTTACGGGTGAAAAAAAAAATAAGAAATGGAAATAAAGTTGGGCTTGAACACAGTACAAGATAAGAGAAAAAAATAACTTACTGTGTACACACAGGTAGGTAGGGATAGGTAGGATCTTTGTTTAAGTAGTGTAGGAAACTTCCATTGTTTTTCATCTGTTGAAATGTCGCCACCTAGCACAGCTTGATCACGAAGTGCTGATGCAAACATGGATGATGTGTCTTCGTTCGCTGCGTGTTGAGCGGGACGTGATTGAACTCTGAAGGCGGGCAGTTGGCAGCGGTGTGTGAGGAGCAAAACTCTAAAAATTAAGTGTTGCGATGTCGCTGTTTACAGTGACGTATTGTTAACGTCTCTCCAGTAATCCACGACGTAACACCACCAAAACTAAACATTTCCCACGATACTACATCATCCCGTAACAAGTGAACTCTCCTGTTGTCGGTGTAAATAAATTAATTGTATATACTGACTTAATTCAAACTTTCTTTCAAGCCTGCTCATATCACGCCACCTTAAATAAAACGTTCCTGCTGCTGGCGTGACAAACAACCGAGACGGGGAACAAGTGAGATCTAATGAAAATAAATAAAAACACTAAAGTTGTATTTGAAATTTATTGTCTAGTTTCACCCCAGGCATATTATGTCTCTCTAGAGTCCCCTAAAGTAGGCTGCCCAATTAGACTTAAGCTATCAGCTTTGGGAACATTTCTTTATAGCCAGGCCAAAATTGTTCTCACATCTCTAGCTCTGAATTTCCTTCCTTTGTCAAAGAAATCACCAAATTCATACAGATAATTTTGATATCAAGTAGCCTCCTTTCACCAATATATATACTATTGTTATAATCAATCAATTTTCGTGTAGAAAAATGTAGATTAAATTTCACATAGCCTTACCCCCTTCACAATTCAAATCATTATTGGAATTATCTGTTAAAGAATCCTATTATTTTTTTTTTTATTATGTCTCTTATCAATAAACAGACGGAGAGGAATAATATTGCTATGAAGAAAAGCGGCTAAATGAGCATCCTGTAGCTAGCTTTCAAACCATTATAGTGTGAAGATATGTGATGACTGTTTAGTATCCTTGAAAGATAAGTCAGTTCCCATATTGTTTAAATAATAAGTATAAAAATATTTCCTTCACACTAGAAAATGAAGAAAATTATTCGTGTGTTTCAGGATATATTGATAGCATGGAACAATAATCGTCTTATCACTGACGTTTACTGGAAGAATGTATCAAACGGCCTGAGGTTAGATTATTTTTTTATTTGTGTCATAGTTATTTAAGGTTAACTTCAAACCCTCATCCATCCGGCTTGTCATGCTCGTTTCTCTCGCCAATTACTCAATAATGAAGTAAATAAACATTTTTGCCCATTAATGGCAACCCGATTCATGTAATGAAAATATACGAAAGACTGTCTTTACCATAATTAGTGTTTATATATATATATATATATATATATATATATATATATATATATATATATATATATATATATATATATATATATATATATATATATATATATATATAAGTTGGACTAAACCACCTTGCTCCTTGTCGTTTGTTGAGTAATGTTTGCAACTCGTTCATCATTTTTTTTTCTCTCTGTAAACCCACGTTTAATACATTATAAGGTATTTTGCTGAAACTTTTTTTTCTTTTCTTTTCGCAGATTAAGGTAAAGAAGAGAAACGATGCGAAAGGAAGAAGTGCAGAGAAGGAAGTACACAATTTGACAATAACTGAGGTGAGAATGGTAAGTTAAGGTTCGTCGCGTTATGGGTTAGGGACACATTATAGTGTTGTATTAAAAGTAGAATTAAAACAGATTACAAAACAGAGTCGATATGGGTAGATATTAAGGAAGGATCGCAGTCAGTAGTACTGGGAGTAGTGTACAGGCCACCGATCAGTACAAAGGAAATTAACATCTCACTGTGGCAGGAAATAAATAGAGCAGACAGGTACAGTCAGGTATGTGTGGTAGGATATTTTAATTTTAGGAATATCGACTAGAGTCTGGTGGTGGGTAACAAGGAAGCAGAGGAATTTCTTAAGGTAATTCAGGATAATTTTCAAAAACAGGTAGTCGTAGAACCCACAAGGGGGAATAATATTCTAGATTTAATTCTTACTAACAGGGAGGAAGCAATCACGCAGGTAAAGGTTGGAGGACAGCTAGGTAACAGTGACCAACTTAAAATGAGAAGAAACCTTTAGAAGCAAAAACACTAGTAAAATACCTGACTTTAGGAGAGCAGATTTTGTGGAATTAAAAAGGTACCTCCAAGGAGTTGACTGGCAACGGATGCAGGGTGAGGTCAGGTCCGGGACGGAGTTGAGAGAGAGATAAGGCAAGATGAGAGAGGTGAGGTGAGGTATGAGGGTGTAGGACAAGAGGAGGAAAAATGCGTCCGGAAGGGGCGGAGGAGAGAGGGAGGGGGAGATAGGCGTGAGTATGTTAGAATGTCAGGTCGTGCTGAAATGAGAGAGGTGAGGTCGAGGCGAGTAGATGAGGGAGTGGAGAGGATGGTAGGGGCCGAGATGAGGGGATTAGGTGAAGTAAATGTAGATGAATTATATAAATATTTCGTAAAGTTCATACAGGTCAGTTAGCAAATATCCCGTATAGGGCAATAAGATCACAGAAAAATTACCCTAAATGGATGACTGCTAGGTTAAAACATAACGTAAGAGAAGTATTTATAAGAGATTAAGGGCAGGTGAAGAAGTTTTAAGGTCACAATATAATGAATTAAAAGAGTCAAGAAGTTAATGAGGGAAGCTAAGGGCAATTATGAATTAAAGGTAGCCAGCCAGGCGAAGACGGACCCCAAGGAATTTTATCAGGTATACAGGACGAAGAATAAGGATACTATAGGTCCATTAAAGGCAGCAGATGGGGGGCTGGTTAGTTCTAGGGAAGAGATTAGTAAAATTCTGAATGAGTATTTTTTAACTGTCTTTACCCAGGAAAACATGCAGGATATGCCAGATAGTGAACAGATGTTTAGAGCAGATGAGAATGAGAAGCTGACAGATATTTCCATAATTATGGAGATAGTGGAACAGGAGATAGATAAGCTAAAAATGTTCAAGACACCAGGACCAGATGAAATATATCCCAGAGTACTTAAGGAATGCAAAGAGGTTATTAGTGAGCCGTTAATTTCTGTCTTTAGGAAATCACTTGTCAGGTGAGGTACCAACAATGTGGAGGCAGGCTAATCTAGTACCCATCTTTAAGAAAGGAGATAAAACTTTAGCTTCTAACTATAGACCTGTCAGCTTAACTTCAATTGTAAGTAAAATATTAGAGTCAATAATAGCGAGGAACATTAGGGAACATTTAGACAAACATCATTTGATAAATCAGTCACAGCATGGCTTCACGAAGGGGAAGTCTTGCTTGACAAACTTGTTAAGTTTTTTTTTATAGTAAAGTGTACGAGGCAGTAGATAATGGTGATAGTTATGATATCTTATATCTGGACTTTAGTAAAGCATTTGACAAGGTAGCCCATCAAAGGCTCCTGAGAAAGGTTAGGGCACACGGGATAGATGGGAAGGTGTTAGGCTGGATAGGGTCATGGCTTAGCGACAGGCGACAAAGAGTTGTAATAAATGGCTCTAAATCTGAATGGGGTCATGTAATTAGTGGGGTGCCACAGGGATCAGTATTAGGACCATTGTTATTTATAGTATATATCAATGACTTGGATAGTGGAATTAGTAGTGATGTTAGTAAATTTGCGGATGACACAAAGATAGGTAGATTAATTAGGTCAGAATCGGATGCCATCGCCTTGCAGGCAGATTTAGATAGTATGAATGAATAGACGGACAGATGGCAAATGCAATTTAATATCAATAAATGCAAAGTACTTAGCGTAGGTAGAGGAAACCCACACAGTAGGTACACATTAAACAACCAAACTCTGGTAGGTACAGGATACGAGAAAGATTTAGGAGTTATAGTTAGCTCTGAACTCCGTCTAGGAAAACAATGCATAGAGGCCAGAAACAGGGCAAATAGGGTACTAGGATTAATTTTTAGGAGTGTTAAAAGTAAAAGGCCGGAAGTAATACTAAAGTTATACTTGGCGCTGGTCAGACCTCATCTAGACTACGCTGTGCAGTTCTGGTCCCCACATTACAGGAAAGAGATATAAGTCTATTAGAATCAGTACAGAGAAGAATGACTAAAAGGATACAGGAAATAAGGAGTATTCCTTACGAGGCGAGATTGAAGTTGTCAAATTTACATTCTTTAGAGAGACATAGGTTAAGAGGGGACCTGATAGAAGTCTTTAAGTGGTATAAGGGTTATAACAAGGAAGATGTAAGCAAAATTCTTAGAATCAGCAACCAGGGTAGAACAAAAAATAACGGGTTCAAGTTCAAGATTGAAAAATTTAGGTTTAGGAAGGAGATAGGAAAAAAATGGTTCTCAAATAGAGTGGTAGATGAGTGGAACAGACTCAGTAATCATGTTGTTAGTGCTAGGACATTAGAGAGCCTTAAGAGAAGGTTAGACAGGTTTATGCATGGGGATAATAGATGGAAATAGGTAGGTATATTTCATACAGGGGCTGCCACGTGTAAGCCTGGTCGCTTCTTGCAGCTTCCCTTATTTCTTATGTTTTTATGTTCTTAGTGTATTGTGGCGTCGGGTAAGTCTCTATGGTTTGCAAACTGCTGGGGAATCTGGGGTTAAATTTAGTTATGAGGTTAATTTCGTTTTTAAGCTTGATATTAATGCTGTTTTGTAGTTCAGTTTTATTCCATATGTGTTTGGCCCTTTCGTGTGCTCTGATAGTAGTTTGGTGTTTGTTAACTTGTGGATTTCCCTGGTGCTTAAGGAATAGAGATTTTTTTATTTTTTTATTTGTGGCAAAGCGGAGAGCTTTGTTCTGCATTTTTTGTAGTGTGCTTATTTGTGATTTACTGGCTGTGTGTATAGGTATAGGTGGGTAATCCATTTTTTTTTTTATTTATTTATTTACTTATTTATTTATTTTTTAGTCTTTAGTCTGTAGAGTTTTTGTAAGATGATCAAAGCTTTTGTTTTCCTGTATTTGTAATTGAGTTAAAGCCGTTGGCTTTTATTGTTAATCCTAAAGATTTCTCTTTGGGTTGAAAGTTGATTTGATTTCATCTGTCTTTAATGGTATTTTGCGTACTGGTCCGAGATGAACTGATGTGAATTCATGTATGTTGCTTCTTTTTTTTTTTTTTTTCATTTATTTTTTTTTATTATTATTATTTTTATTTATTTTTTTTCATATTCATTAATGTTCCTTACTTCTCTTTCAATGATAGAGTTCATCATCTTCTTTGATTTTGTCTTGTAGTCTGTGACCTGTGTTATGTCGTCTGCGTAGCTGATATTGAATCCGTGTCTGGATACTGCTGGTGTAGAGGGTGAATAAAGTGGATGAGATGACGCTGCCCTGCGGCACTCCACATTCTAGGTTAAATGGTTGTCCAAGGTACGTGTTTATTTTAATTCTAGCTGTTCTTTTATTCAGAAAGTTGCATATTATTCTACCTGTTGCTGATGATAGGTCTAAGTTCAGAATTATGTATTTTAGCCCCAGGTACGAAACTTTATCAAAAGCCTTATTAATATCTCTCAAAATCAACTGGCATTGTCTTCTATCTACTTTATAGTCTTATTTGTTCGGTGAACAGGTTCTTTTACCTGTTCGGAAACCAAATTGGTTCGTGTTATAAATTTTGTTTGCCTCAAAATGTGACGAGCCTGGAGTTTATTATTCTTTATAATATTTTTCCTTGTACTTCCAGCAACGAAACTGGTTCTTAATTATTAGGTTGGTGTGGTGATTTATCTGCTTTTGGGATTCATTTTATCGTTGATTTTTTTTCCAGGGAATAGGGAAGTAGCCCTTAGACAATGTGGCAGAGAAAATGTGTGCTAATCTCAAGATGGCAAAGCTGGAGAGATTGGTGAGTATTGTTTTGTTGATAGTGTTGTCTCCCGGAAGGTCTTTTTTTTATTTTTTTTTATTTTGTTGCAAATTGTTTTTATTTCTTCAGCCGTCTAATGAACTGCGGTCTAGTCGGGTGATGTCTGTTGAGTGACAAGGTGTGGTTCTGTTAATATTTTCGTTTAGGTAGTGTACTATATTGTCATCCTGTGCAGTGAGTTGTTCCTCATTAGTAGACTTTTTTTCCATATATCTCTATGAAGTTGCTCTTGTCTTGATTGCTGTAGATTTTTTCGTTGTTTTCTTTGTATAGGAAGTCAAAGTTGGTTGATGTTTCTCCCCATAAGTTTTTACGCTAAAACGTCTATAAATCAATATTCTTTGCCACAATCATCAAGCCACTATTCTCTTGTCCGTGGAATCCTTTCTTCAAGTACACCTTCACTGCCACAGCAGTTTTCTCAATTGTCTCCACAGTACCTGTGGAGACAATCACAAGAGCTACTACATTATCAACTTTTATTTATTTTCTGCATCATAAGTTGTTTTTACGCTAAAACGTCAATAAATCAATATTTTTTTTTTTTTTTTTTTTTGTGTGTGGCACAATCATCAAGCCACTATTCTCTTGTCCGTGGAATCCTTTCTTCTTCAAATACACCTTCACTGCTACAGTAGTTTTCTCGATTGTCTCCACAGTGGAGACAATCACAAGAGTTCCTACATTATCAACTTTTATTTATTTTCTGCACCATTTAATACTCGTATGGATTCTGATCCGTGTCTGTTACTGTTAGGTACATTCCAGCATCACATGCTCAACTATTTTATCCTCCTCCATGATGCGACAGATGGACATAATTTATCTTAATATGTTAGCTATTTCTTACTTAAGCAACGCTACTTTTATTTTAATAAAAATAGGATAAAGCTAAGCGGTAGAGGAGGAGGAATTTAAGAATGAAGGAACGAAGAGAGGGGGTTAAGAAAGGGAGAAGAGAAGCAAACAAAGGAAGAAGGGAAGAAGGGTGGTTGGGAAAGAGGAAAGGTGACGCATTCATGCATTAATTAAAGAGATCGAAGATTCTAATGGTGACACTAGCAGCACCATCACCATCACCACCACCACCACTACTAGTACTACCATCTCCACTACCACCACCACCACAACACCGTACCAACACTACAAAGTCGATTATTACCGTCACTACCTTAATGACGACAACTACCATCACTGCCCCGCGACAGTCTTTCCTCGCCAGCTTCATCTCCGTCAGAACTACATTTTGAACACAATTGGCATCTACAATAACCCCTCCAACACCCCAAGCCCCACCGTCCTCTTCCCCCTCCACCTTTCTGTTCACCACGCCACTTGGGTTCACCCCACACACTCTTCGCCCTCCCCCTCTGCCCTACCTGCCCGGCGCCCACACACGAGCATACTATGAACACTATTTCCATATTTTCCATAAAGGAGGAAATGAGGACAGGAAGAGAGTTTCCTTAATTAAATCTGGAGGTGTGTGTGTGTGTGTGTGTGTGTGTGTGTGTGTGTGTGTGTGTGTGTGTGTGTGTGTGTGTGTGTGTGTGTGCACTGCAGGTAAGGGCGAGTGAAATCCGCACACGAGTGATCCCCTACTCGGCTGTTTCTTACGCCAGCGGCAGGAACATTTGATCTAAGGTAGTGTGATATGAGTAAGCTCGAAGGAAAGTTTGAATGAAGTCAATATATACAATTTATTTACACCAACAACAGAAGAGTTCACTCGTTACGGGATATTATAGTAACTTGGTGGTGTTGGGTCTTGGATTACTGGAGAGACTAGGAATACGTTACTGTTTTGTTATCAGTTAAACAATGACACCACTTCACTTAGTTTTAGAGTTTGTTTACAGTTTGTGCACACACTAGCGCTGCGGCCCTCTGTTGGTCCGCAGGGCTCGCATAACGCGGACACTTGCAGCGAGCGTCACTCGCTGCAATAGGAGGCAGTAAGCACCTACCAAAAGGATAATTACTCCCAATGAGGTCAGGGTGGATCAAGGGGTGCTGTGAACTTTTCATTAAACCCAGCTGTGAACTCACTGAACGTTTCCCTTTGTGTCTCACAGCACAAGGGGGCAGTTACAGCCCGCACTCGAAAGACAACTCTCTTCCTTTACACAAAACTACAGGCACCTAATTAAACACACACAAAGTCTTCACTTAAAATTCAAAATTATCATGGTGACTCTTACACCAGCCTCAGAGTCCTTATCTGGAGAGGGGACTACAAATGTCCCCAGGTTGGACCGTTCTTTTGGTATTGACCCCAAGTGTATTGACATCCCCATCAACTTTTTCTCCATTAACTTATGCAACATTCGCGGTCTTAAATCTAATTTTCAATCTGTAGAATACCACCTCTCCTCTACTAAACCTCATTTTCTTTTCCTCACTGAAACACAGGTGTCTGAGGCAACAGACAGTAGCCCCTTTTCTGTTCCCTCCTTATTTCTCTATCTCATTTTCAATCCAAAGCTGGATGTTGCATTTGTGTGCGCAACAACTTAACCTGCTCTCGTGCCCACGCTCTTGAATCTTCTGAGTTTTCCACCATCTGGCTACGACTACAGAGTCACTCTCAAACTAAATTTATCTATTCTGTATGCCTCTCACCTAAGTCCTCTGACTATAAGAAATTCTTTGACCACTTAACTTCCAAAGTGGAGCACATTCTGACCCTCTTCCGTTTTGCAGAGATCTCCTTTCTTGGAGACTTCAATGTTAACCACCAGCTTTGGCTTTCCTCTCCCTTCACTGACCATCCTGGTGAACTAGCCTTCAGCTTTGCTATCCTCCACAACCTAGAGCAACTGGTGCAACAGCTACTCGTATCCCTGACCATCTTGGAGATACACCCAACATTCTTGACCTTTTCCTAACCTTTAACCCTTCTGCTTACGCTGTTACCCTCTCTTCTCCGTTGGGCTCTTCCGATCACAATCTCTTATCTGTATCTTGTCCTATCACTCCAATCCCTCCTCAGGATCCCCCTAAGCAGAGGTGCCTCTGGTGTTTTGCCTCTGCTTGCTAGGGGGACCTGAGGAGGTATTTTGTTGATTTTCCTTGGAATGACTACTGCTTCTGTGTCAGGGACCCGTCTCTGTGTGCCAAGCCCATAAAAGAGGAGATAGTGTCTGGCATGGAGGCGTACATTCCTCACTCTTTTTCTCAACTTAAACCCTAGCCTTGAGGAATTTATACAAAACCGAAAGCCTTGTAAGGATACAGTACAAGGGAGTCATTAAATCCAACATTATGACAAGTGGTATGATGAAGGATAGTTATATAATTATTAAATGACGATGAGAGTTAATAAAGGAAAACACATGCTGAAAATTTTTAAAGACAAGTGATTTTACACAAAATATTTCTTAAATCAGTGAACTGTAATATATATATATATATATATATATATATATATATATATATATATATATATATATATATATATATATATATATATATATATATATATATAGTGTGTGTGTGTGTGTGTGTGTGTGTGTGTGTGTGTGTGTGTGTGTGTGTGTGTGTGTGTGTGTGTGTGTGTGTGTGTGTGTTAGTGTGTACACATTGTAATGTGCAGTGAGATAACGCAATGAAGTAAGTAAGAATGATGAAAGAGAAAAGATAATAAATGAGGAGAGAGAGAGAGAGAGAGAGAGAGAGAGAGAGAGAGAGAGAGAGAGAGAGAGAGAGAGAGAGAGGGAGAGAGAGAGAGAGAGAGAGAGAGAGAGAGAGAGAGAGAGAGAGAGAGAGAGAGAGAGAGAGAGAGAGAGAGAGAGAGAGAGAGAGAGAGAGAGAGAGAGATGGATCCAGACGCCAGCTGTACGATTTTGAGGTGGCTGCTCGTTGACATTAACTTATCATAAGAATTCCTGTGTCCAGACATTTTCATTTTCCAATTTATTTATGCTATTTCCCTTCGATAAATCAGTTTGAGTTACACTCAGTTCACAGGAGGAGAGTTGCCCTTGACAATGAAATAATCTGTGTTCATTTGGGCCCCTTTGTTTGCTCATGAGAATTTTTGAAAATAAAGTGCTTTATTGAAGTAGAGACAGTGCAGGGTGTGGGCGCTTATCTGTATATGTATGTGTGTGTGTGTGTGTGTGTGTGTTGCACCCCCTTCTCCCCACTTAGCAGCAGCACAGGAAGGCGGATGGAGCACTTTCTCATCCTCAGACGCTACCTTGTTATTGCAAGTAGCAGACGTACTGAGACATGCACTAGTATTTACCAGAGACTAAGGCGAGATGCTAGGCTGCCCGGTCAGTTGCCTTAAGAAGGATATGTGAGTCATTACTGGCCATATGCCCCAGCCGATTTATATGAAATAGGAGTCTCCATAGTAGTCTGCCAGTAAGTGAAGTAGTGAATTACACACTACACCTAGGAAAGTGACTCCTCGGCTGTACAAGTACACAAGTCAAGTTTTGTGCACAGTGAGCGGTGACTGACTCTCCTGTGTGTTCATGGGTACTCTCCCATTTTGCAATAGTTTCTTGTGTCTTTTGTTAGTGTCCCTGTTTGTTTTAAATGCTAATGTGGGTTGAGGCAGTTCAGCTGCAGAGGACTTGTAATTAGCATCGTAGTAAACTTTACTCCCTTCCCTGGTCCTGACAAGATGTGTTGCCTAGGAAGCGATAAATGATACTACTCAGCTTGAGGGTAAAACACTGTTGGGCAGTTGGAGGACTGTCATGGTGGGTGGAAGCCCATCAGGGTATTATACCTTGATATGTGTTTTATTGTGTGTTAAATGTTTTTCCTTGATGTGGTTGTCGATTCTTCTGCAGCTGTTGGTGTTAAGTGCTGTATGGAGCATGTCCCTTGTCTGTGGGTCGGCAAAACAGTCTGGCGATCTCAACTTAGTGTGACCTGGAGTTACAACTGTCGTGAAAAGGGTGCAGGAATCACAAGGGACCCTGCACACCTGTTTTTGAGCCCTGCACTGAGTCCACGTAGGAGGTGGCTCAGTGAAGCTAGTCAAGGTGTGTCAGCTTGGTGAAGGGGCTGGGAATTGTGGGTGTAGCAGAAATTGGTGACCTCGCCAGAATAGCTTCATCACTCTGTGGGGAAGACAGTTTGTTGTTTGTTTCTTTGTTTTGTGTGACCCCACGTTTAGGGTAAACTATGGAGGGCAGGGCTGGTAGCAGGGGTGACTCATGACCTGAGTCCCCTGCCTCTGCTGGTAGTGGCAGTGTAGACTTGGTCCAATTCGGTGTGAGGATACCTAGTTCCACCCACAGCGTCCACGGACGTGTTACCCCCGCCTGCAGTATTGGTGGCTTCTCCCAGACCGACAGCATGTCTGAGGAATTGCGATTCAAATTGAAGATGAGGAGAATGGAGTTGGAAACAGAAGCTGAGGAAAGGAGACTGAAGACTGAGGAGGCTAGAGAAACCAGGAGGCTTGAAGCTGAGAGGGAAGTTAAAAGTCTTGAGGTGGAAAAGGAGGCGAAGATGAGGGAGGAGGCTGAGAAGAATAGGATATCTGAGTTAGAGAAGACTCAAATTGAAGTTAATTCACCTCATGGCTTGAGGAGAGGAGGAGTTAAGGAGGATACAGTAGAAAGCCAGATGCTGAGGAGTTTGAAGTTGATGAAAAGAAGGTGACGGAATGGTTTAGGAGATTTGAGAAGAAAGCCTCAGAATTTGATTGGCCTCAGGAGGGATGGGTTGGCCTAGTGGTCTAGTGGCCAACATGTTGAAGGGTAAGGCCTTGGAGGTGTATGATAGGATGTCAGTTGAGGATTTGGAGGATTATGAGGAGTTTAAGGCTGACATTCTGAGAGCATATGAGCTGTGGCCAAAGACGTACAGGCTGCAGTTCTGTGGAGGAAAGAAGCGGCCTATGGTCTGACCATTCTGAAGTGAGCATTTGGGCATTGTCATTTTCAGGGATTCCCCGGCCTGCGATGCTGCCACACTTACACCAAGACACACTTCATGTCAGGTGCTTCCTACCTCAAAATTAAATGGTGTTGTAGTATACATACATTGTGATGCTCTAAAACAGGCAAGTTACTGTAATATATGTTTGTTTGTTTTTTTAATGATACATTGTTTTTTTGCAAACACCACAATACTTGGTAGCATTTCTTCCAAGTGTTGTCAATTTTCCATGGGTGACCGAGTGAGGTCACACAATCAGACTGACTGTGTTAATCCATAGGTCACTTCCTCTCGCACTGCCAGCCAGGATAGAAGCTATCTCTCCCGCTCGTTTTCGTCACCTCCACAGCCAAGAAAAGAGCTCATTTATTCTGTAAATAAATTTTTTTTTTTTAAGAAAAGGCTAAAAGGGGGCCAGTACTTGAGCCCTCAAGAGCCGTTGCCTGAACAGCGAAAGCCACTAATGTGAGGAAGGCAACAGTTAGAATTTCTTCATCTGCCAATGAAGTTCACATGATACAGAGGCCACCAGCACATCCTGTGTTCTCCTCATCAACAAAGAACCGCCCTGCAACCATAACCAATGCTGATGACTTTGACTAACTTATGGTGAGAAGGACAGTTATGTTATTTTACGCAAGGAAGGAGATCCAACACTACACAAAGTAAAGGAAGAATTGAGGGAAAATATTTCCTTCAAAGGATGCACTGAATCTCTACGGAAGATTCTTAAAGAGATTGGATTCAAAAATGGAAAAAAGTCATAACTAAAAAAATAAAAATATAACATCATAGTTTAAGGGAAATATCATATCCAAAAGGAAACCTATCACATATAAACGAAATTCACAATGGAGAGAGAGAGAGAGAGAGAGAGAGAGAGAGAGAGAGAGAGAGAGAGAGAGAGAGAGAGAGAGAGAGAGAGAGAGAGAGAGAGAGAGAGAGAGAGAGAGGTGTTGTGTGGGGAACAAGGTTATCAGTGACATACAAACTCTAATATGATAATTGGCCCAGTACAAGGTTTGGTAGCACTGCAGGTTGAGGAATCCCCGTAAATGACAATGCCCAAACCCTCAAAGCAAAATGGTCAGACCATAGTGACTCTTAACTTGAGTGTGCTAGCTATCTTGAGATGTTTGAAAAATGGATTGCTAGCAATCAGGCCACCTCCTATTGTGAGTTAAAGGAACTCATGGTAATGGAGCAGTTCATTAATGTGACTGAGAAGGAGTTAGTATCACTGCTCCATGAGAAAAGGTTCAGAAGCCTTAAGGAGGTGACTACATGGGTGGACGATCATGTGTTGGCCCACCGCAATGCATCCCTTCACTGAGGTATGGGAGGTAAGCTGGCCGGGGGAAAATGGTCATGAGGCAGTGGGGGTGGTAGAGTTGGCCCCACAGGAAATCCTCACCACAGCGGTGGGTTTGAAAATAAGTCTCTGCCCGGGAATTCATATAACTCCAGGATTCCTTTTGACCCAAAGAGGAGAGCAATGGGCAATTTGATGCATAGCACTCCTAAATTTAATAACCAGCCTACCACTGCAGGGCTAAGGGGCACTTCCGGTCCAATTGCCCAAAGTTGATCATGCCTTCCGCCTCAAAGCCTCCTCAAAAACCAGTAGCCTTGCTGGTCAGGCCAGACCAGGGTAAAGAGGGAAGCTTTTGACTCCCTGTACAATCCGGCTGGAGAGAAGACGTGGTGTTGCTCCTATCTCAGCCATTAGCATTCCACCTGAGAGAGCGATGTCAAGGTTACATTGGTGCTGCCCTTTCTTTTGCCAGGGGACTGTCAAGATTGCAGGGGTGGCGTATCCTGTCACAGTGTTGCATGATACAGCAGCCCAGCAGTCTTTGTGCCGGAATATTACAGGGAGGCAGGTAACCTCCGGGAAGGCAGTACTGTGTCGGAGCATCAATGCTGTTGAGAGGTTTGCCACTACTCACGTGAGGCTCACATGTCCGCTGGTGACCAAAGAGGCACAAGTGGCCATGGCGAAGGACCTTCCAGTGCCCAGGGTGGACTTCTTTTTGGGAAATGACCTGGCAGGAGGGAAAGTTTGGGTACAGCTCCCATCCACAGACCCCATCCCAGATGTGGAGGTTGCTGAGATACCCAACTCCATTAATGTTATTATCCTCTCCATGGCAAGGAGGGTGAGTTCCCCTGAAGCTCCTGGGGTAGACTGCAATGAGGTAGGGGTACCGAGAGAGGAGTGCAGGGGCGATGTAAGTGCTGTAGTGGGGGCAGAGTACCCAGAGGACTGTCCCACTGCTGTTGAGGGGGTTGACGATTGGATTCGTCCTTGAGTCCTTGAAAATTTTTTGAAGCAATACAAAAGCTTACTAAAATTTTGGGAATATACTACTGATTAACATTGGTCCTGGCCCGTTACAAACAATCTGCTACTACATTATCAGTGCCCTTAATATGCTGGATGTCAAGGTTATATTCTTGCAGCAATAGGCTCCATCGAGTAAGCCTTGTATTCTTAAATTTAAACTGGCCTAGAAACTGCAGTGGACTATGGTGCAAGAAAATAATCACTTTAGGGCCATAAGCAGGCACATAAACTTCAAAGTGCTGCACAGCTAGAATTATCACTAAAAGTTCTTGTTCAGTAATTGAATAGTTTTTTTCAAGATGGGGATGATTTACTTGGTTATTATCCAGCTGTATTAATACAGGTCCTATTCTAACCTGGTTGGCATTAACAGGCAAAGCAAAGGGCTTAGAGAAATCAGGTGCCCTGAATACAGGTAGGCTACACAACACAACCTTTAACTTCACAAAGGCCCTATCACACTCTCCGGTCCACTCCCAATGACGTCCTTTCTGCAGGAGGTCGGTTAGATGGGCAAGTAGGGTTCAGTACCCTGGTACGAATCAACAATAGTATCCCACTACGCCGAGGAACCTCTGGAGAGCATGGCAACAGGACTGGACAGGGAACCGCCTGATCGCCTCTATTTTGGCTTCAGGAAGGGTCACACAGCCATGACTGACCACATGTCCCAGATATTGGACACGAGCTTTAACAAATTCACACTTATCGAGGTTAATGACTAACCCCGCCTCATGGCGTCATGCAAACAGCGCCCCCACGTTGGTGAGGTAATCTTGCCAGGTCCTATCATACATTACTACATCATCAATATAGACGACACAGTGGGGTAAGCCCTCTACAACCCTGTCCATCAATCACTGGAAGGTGGCCGGGGCATTCTTGAGGCCATATGGCATGACCTGACACTGACAGACAGCACCGTTGGCCATAAAGATGACGATCTCCTTAGCTTGTTCATCAAAGGGACTTGCCAGTAGCCCTTGACAAGGTCGATTTTTTTGTAATAAACGCAGCCGCCCCAATGCGGTCCAAAGAATCGTCTACTCTGGGCAGGGAATGTGTCAACCTTTGAGTGGGAGTTCACTTTTCTGAAATCTTTTCTGAACCTGACCCGACTGTCAGGTTTTAGCTGGAGGGTGACAAGTGAACTCCATTCACTATAAGCCCTCTTGATGAGCCCATGCTCCAGCATGTGGTATAATTCCTCTCCCAACAACTGTTGCTTGTGGGAATTTACATGGCAGGTTGATAGTTTCACAGGAACAGCATTGCCCACAGCATCCATGGATGCTGTGGGTGGGACTAGGGTCCTCATACCGAATTGGACCAAATCTACACCGCCGCTTCCAGCAGAGGCAGGGGACTCAGATCGCGAGTCACCCATGCTACCAGCCCTGCCCTCCATGGTTTACCCTAAACGTGGGCACACACAAAACAAAGAAACAAACAACATTTTTGAGATTTTGGTGCATCTTTGCTGTTGCCTTAGGCATAACAAAAGCTTTGGATAGAGTCTGGCACAAAGTTTTGATTTTCAAACTACCCTCCTACAGCTTCTATCCTTCTCTCTGTAACTTCATCTCAAGTTTCCTTTCTGGCCGTTCTATCGCTGCTGTGGTAGACAGTCACTGTTCTCCTAAATCTATTAACAGTGGTGTTCCTCAGGATTCTGTCCTGTCACCCACTCTCTTCCTATTATACATCAATGATCTTCTAAACCAAACTTCTTCTCCTATCCACTCCTACGCTGATGATACCACCCTGCACTTTTCCATGTCTTTTCATAGACGTCCAACCCTTCAGGAAGTAAACATTTCACGCAGGGAAGCCACAGAACGTCTGATTTCTGATCTCTCTAAAATTTCTGATTGGGGCGGAGCAAACTTGGTATTGTTCAGTGCCTCAAAAACTTAATTTCTCCATGTATCAACTCAACACAACCTTCCAGACAACTATCCCCTCTTCTTCAGTGAGACTCAACTGTCCCCCTCTTCTACACTGAAAATCCTCGGTCTGTCCTGTTCCTATAATCTGGAAACTTCACATTTTATCTCTAGCTAAAACAGCTTCTATGAAGTTACTCGTTCTGAGACGTCTCCGCCAGTTTTTCTCACCGCCCCCCCACCTGCTAATTCTGTACAAGGGCCTTATCCGTCCATGTATGGAGTATGCTTCACATGTCTGGGGGTGTGGGTTCACTCATACTGTTCTTTTACACAGGATGAAATCAAAAGCTTTTCGTCTCATGAAATCCTCTCCTCTAACTGACTGTCTTCAGCCTCTTTCTCATTGCCACAGTGTTGCATCTCTAGCTATCTTCTACCGCTATTTCCATGCTAACTACTCTTCTGATCTTGCTAACCGCATGCCTCCCCTCCTCGCGCGGCCTCGCTGCACATAACTTTTTTCTTTCTCTCACCCCTATTCTGTCCACCTTTCTAATGCAAGAGTTAACCATTATTCTCGATCATTCATTCCTTTCTTTGGTAAACTCTGGAACTCCCTGCCTGCTTCTGTATTTCCACCTAGAAGAAGGAGGTTTCAAGAGACTTATCCTTCATTTTTTTACTACTGCTTTGGATCCTATTCGAGGACCGGCATCTCAATAAGCCTTTTGGAGGGGCGATTTTTTATGCTTTTGGCTGGTGTACCTCCTACAGGAAAAAAAGATTAGTCTGTCTCGCTGATATCCTCGCTCCCTACACACCGTTTCTCTCTCTCTCTCTCTCTCTCTCTCTCTCTCTCTCTCTCTCTCTCTCTCTCTCTCTCTCTCTCTCTCTCTCTCTCTCTCTCTCTCTTCTTCTTCTTCTTCTTCTTCTTCTTCTTCTTCTTCTTCTTCAAATTCTTCTTCTCTCTCTCTCTCTCTCTCTCTCTCTCTCTCTCTCTCTCTCTCTCTCTCTCTCTCTCTCTCTCTCTCTCTCTCTCTCTCTCTCCGTATACAATCTACATTTCATGCAAATTTATTTCTATCAGAGATCTATACTTCCCTCTGAATCAGCAGAATTTGAGAAAAATCTGCCTGACAGTCAAGTTGCTCTTCCCCCCCTCTCTCTCTCTCTCTCTCTCTCTCTCTCTCTCTCTCTCTCTCCAGTGTGAATTTCGTTTAAATGTGGTAGGTTTCCTTTTCGATATGATCTTTCCTTTAAAATATGATATATTTTTATTCTTTAGTTTAGCATTGGTGGCTTTCGTTGTTAGGGCAACAGCTCTTGAGGGTCAAGTAATGGCTCCCTATTAGCCTTTTCTTCCCCAAAAAATCTTATTAATTGATTAAATAGGATCTTTTCCTCGGCTGTGGAGGTGACGAGAGCGAGCGGAAGAGATAGGTAGCTTCCATCCTGGCTGGCGGCACTAGAATAAGTGACCATGGATTAACACGGTCACTCTGACCACTCTTGGTCTCTCGTGTTGTTTCCAAAAACAATGCAAGTATCATAAAAAAAAAATATATATATATATATATATATATATATATATATATATATATATATATATATATATATATATATATATATATATATATATATATATATATATATATATATATATATATATATATATATATATATATATATATATATATATATATATATATATATATATATATATATATATATATATATATATATATATATATATATATATATATATATATATATATATATATATATATATATATATATATTACACTAACTTGCCTTTTTAGAGTATCACAGTGTATAATACTACAACACCATTTCATTTTGAAGTATGAAGCTCCAGACATGATATGTGTCTTGGTATAATTGTGGCAACGCCGCAGGCCGGGAATCCTCAGAAAGGACAACGCTTAAACGCTCAATTCAAAATGATCAAACCATCAGAATTCATCAACCAAATTTCAAAAGAGAATAAGATCCTTATATGATACAAAAAAAAATATCTTTTAAGAAAATAATAAATACTGACCTAGCGATCACGCTTAATGATACATGTGTAACAGCGAATTTCCTGCCCGTATATACGGTCAATATCTCTAATGATGGGGAGGTCAGAAACAAAAGAAGGAGGTAAAGATCCAGTAACGTAGAAAGAAAAAGCCACATGAAGAAAAGAATCACCGAACTGAAGGGCAAAACGAAAGAGCTCCAGTCAACTTATTGTGAATTAAATGAGAAATGAAATAAAGCCGGCACTGAATGCTGATATTAAAGACAATATAGATAAACTGTTTATAGAATGTATAGACAAATACAAAAATGACTAAAACCAATAAAAAAAAAAAAAACTCATTGCACTAAATGGAGGCCCAATAAAAAACCTGTGATATATGAAAGGCTACATCAATTTAACCAGAAAAAGGCTCACCCGGAACAAGAGGAACTACTAAATACAGGTCTCAGCTGCCACGTTCTCTCCAAGGCAAAAGAAGTTCCAGAAGCGAGTAGAATGTGAGGCGCTCATCGACGACATCGAAAAATTATCTAAAAACCGACCCTTTTTTCTGGCAAGCAGTCATAGTAGAAGCATCCAATACAAGAGGCAGTCACAGGAGCAGAAACATATTGAAGTAGCCAAGCAACTTCAATCCGATCCTGATATTACAATCAGAAGAGCAGACAAAACGGCAGCTTACGTCATCATGGATACTTCCAAGTATGTCAAAAAGATAGACGACAGGACAAAATTTACCAGGATCAACAAGAACCCTACAGACGCGCTCAAGACCAAACTCAACAAAATGATTGCCAAATGTAACGCTAGTAGCAACAACCTCAAGTGTTTACAAGTTCGTGGGTGAGTACTGCATGGGTTACTTTTATGGTAACGTTAAAACACACAAGCTAGGAAATAAACTGCGCCGAATATTTTTTTTTTCAAATACCTATACCGACGTATCACATGGTTATAAAGCTGTGCACCATACTGGCGCCTTATTTTTCCACCACCTACAGTCTGCAGTCTGCATCTGATTTTTTTCCACATCCTCAAGGGCAACACTATCGATGAAAACATCGCCTCACTTGATGTAGAATAACTTTTTACCAATGTTCCTGTCAAACGCACCATCGACTACATCACTGACAGAGTGTACCATAACAACTCTGCAATCCCACTTGACATTCCTGAAATTGCATTACGCGGACTCCTCGAATGCTGCACAGTGAAAGCCCCTTTTACTTGCTCACAGGGAAACAAGTGTCGTCAAATTGATGGTGTAGCCATGGGTTCTTCCTTGGGTGCGCTCATGACCAAATTTTTTTATGGGATACGTGGAGGAAGAAGTGTTTAAAAAAACTGAGAAGCCTGATCTATATTGCCGCTATATTGACAACATATTCATCAAGGCTACAAACATCATTAATAATGCTAACCAGCTCAAACGTTACCTTGAAGAAATTTCTGGTCACTATAGAACTTCACTATAGAACATAGTGCAAAATGGTACCATGCCCTTCCTCGACGTCCTCGTGAAGCAACAGCAAGTGAAGTTCAATACAGCAGTATATATCAAGCCAACTAACCCTAGACACTGCCTTAATGGAAGGAGCGAATGTCATCACCGATACAAGAGCTCTACTATCGGTGCTTACATCCACTCACACACTGCAGTACTTGGCAGCAAGTGCATGAAGAAATAGAAAGGGCAACACAAAATAAAAAAAAATAAATAAAATAAAATAAAAAAACTGCCTCAGTGAGAAGAACATCGTCCACCAAACCAAGTTCATCGATAAGTGGCATAACTCCAGCTTATCTGAAGACTCAAGAAAGCCTGACATCACCATATACTATCGTGCCTTCTCCACAGCACAAAGATGAAAGAACCATTACACAAATCGTGAAAAGAAATGTCAAGCCCACAGACCCAGAAAGGAAGATAAAGCTCCAAATATACTACAGGAAATTCAGAAGAAATGGCATGGGGCTTGTTCATAACACCTGATATGATATCCAGTATGGTACACCATACTAATCAGAAAACTTAAGGAATAATCACTAATGTCTTGCTATTTCCCCATAGGAGCCAGTCTTCATAATCTGTCACTGTCAACTTCATCATCACTTTATAATTCCATGGCCAAAACCAGCTTTGCCACCTATCACATCTACTAAATCTTCGTCAGGATCTTCTATAAAGTCAGGGGCTGAGTCTGTAGAGTCCATTTGTAAGCAACCATATTCCCATTAAGTGCACCCAGTCACCTGAGCTGATAAGTTCTAGACTGCACGCTGCAGTGCATATTTACGAAAAGTTGCAGGGGTTTTTATTTCGCGGAGGGCAACCCCTTCGGCCCTTACCCACCCACTGCAATGACATCATAAGTGGCTAACTCCTGATTGGCTGCTGCCTGCCTTCCTCCCCCCCCTCTCTCTCTCTCTCTCTCTCTCTCTCTCTCTCTCTCTGAGTCATCGTAATCCTACTATTGTCTGCTACAATGATCCTTCGTTCCTCTCTCTCTCTCTCTCTCTCTCTCTCTCTCTCTCTCTCTCTCTTCTACTGTCATGGGTAACATGTACAGAGCTTTGGTGATGAACTTGTCAACCATGATCTTGAACTCAATGTCCAGTAAAACAGCTGATGTGGGTGGGGTGGCTGATAGTGGTGGGCAGGAACCGATACCTTAGGTATTCACGGAATCGATTCCTTGGGCTGGCGGACGTTATAACAAGGGGGACGTAAGCAGAATTCTCAGGATCAGTAACCAAGATATGACAGGTTCAAGCTTGAAAAATTTAGTTTAAAAAGTGATAGGAAGGAATAGGTTTTCAAATAGAGTGGTAGATGAATGGAACGGACTCAGTAATCAAGTTGTTAGTACTGTCACTACGGAGCTTTAAGAGAAGGTTAGACAGATTTATGGATGCTGATGTTAGGTGGAAATAGATTGATATATTTCATACAGGGACTTCTACGTGTAGGCCTGTTGGTTTCTTGCAGCTTTCCTTATTTCTTGTTTTCTTATGTTCTTATATCGCAGAGTATAGGGTTAAATGCTGACAATATCCAAATCCTGACTCAAAAGTTAAGAACTCAGCAATTAAGGCCTTGCAATGGATGTCTAGATCCTGGACACGGTAAGAAAGGCTGCACAAACCCCAACATTAAGAATTGCAAGTTCTGCGAAAAAAAAAAGTACTATCATGCCCTCTGTGTAAAACTTAAAGCAACAAACAAAACAGAGACAAGCCAAAACAAGGGAGACAGGTGACACTGAAGCTGCAGGATGGCGTGTTGCAGTGATGCTGGGAGGATGCGGCCACAGAGGAGCGTGCCTGGTTGCTGGTGGTTCCCGTTTCCCTCTGCACCAAGCTGCTTGAGGTAGCTCACGATGGTGTCTCGTGGGGCAAAAGAAGACTCTGCCACCTTCATCAGCATGTGTACTGGGTCAGCATGGGATGGGACATGGAGGAGTGGTGCAAGTTATGCCGCACCTGTGCTGCCAAGAAAGGTCCTGTGCACCATACACGCGCTCCATTCCAGCTTTATCAGTCCAGTGTATCCATGGAGCAGGTGGTGGTGGATATTGCTGGACCACTGCCTTACACATCTCAAGGTAACTGCTACATTCTGGTGGCCATGAACTACTTCTCCAAGTGGCCAGAAGCACATGGGATACCGGATCACGAGGCAGAGACCGTGGCTGGTGTGCTGGTGAGAGTTTTCACCAGGCTTGGGATCCCGGGAGAACTACACTCCAATCAAGTTTGAGTCCCGGATGTTCAAACAGTGCTGTGAATTGTTGGGGTTGCACAAGACTCACACCACGCCTCTCTGCCCCCAAAGTGATGGCATGCTTGAACATTTCAATAGAATGCTGGCGGAGGAGCTGGCCAAGTACTGCAGCTCAGACCAGCAGGATTGGGACCTGTGGCTGCCTTTTGCCCTGATGGCGTACAACTTGGCTCAACAAGAGTCCACACTCCAGCCCAGATGATGTTTGGCCGAGAGATGCATTTGACACTGGACATGGCCACAGGATGCCCCCCAGGGGAGGAGTTACCAGGGACAGCGCCCGAGTTTGTAGCAGAGACACAGCAGCAGATGGACGCTACAAGGCGACAGCTGGCGAGTTATCTCTGGCTGGCAGGACAATCCATGTCCTGCTGGTACTAGCAGGGTGCCAGGAACGCTCAAGTATGCTGTGAGGGACTGCATCTGGCTGTTTAACCCCCGGAGGAAGCAAGGCCTTGCCCCGAAGCTCTAATAATACACACACCCTTCACTCAAAATTTCAAGATTATCATGGCGACTCCCACACCAGCCTCAGAGTCCCCATCTGGGGAGGGGACCATAAATGAACCCAAGTCGGACTGCCCTTCTGTCGATGACCCTAAGTGTCTAGACACCCCCCCTCAACTTTTTCTTCATTAACTTCTGCAACATTTGCAGTCTAAGATCTAATTTTCAGTCTAGAACACCGCCTCTCCTTTTCTAAACCTCATCTTCTTTTCCTCACTGAAACTCAGGTGTCTGAGGCCACTGTCAGTAGCTCCTTTTCTGTTCCCTCTTACTTTCTCTATCCTCATTTTCGATCCAAAGCTGGATGTTGCATTTATGTCCGCAATGACTTAACCTGCTCTCGTGCCCACGCTCTTGAATCTTCCAAGTTTTCTACCATCTGGCTTCGACTACTGAGTCAGTCTCAAACTAAATTTATCTGTGCTGTATACCTCTCACCTAACTCCTATGACTATAAGAAATTCTTTGACTACTCAACTTCCAAAGTGGGGGCACATTCTGACCCTCTTCCCTTTTGCAGAGACCTCCATTCTTGGAGATTTCAATGTTCACCACCAGCTTTGGCTTTCCTCTCCCTTCACTGACCATCTTGGTGAACTACCCTTCAACTTTGCTATCCTCCACGACCTAGAGCAATTGGTGTGTAACACCCTACTCGTATTCCTGACCGTCCTGGAGATACGCCCAACATTCTTGACCTTTTCCTGACCTCATCTCCGTTGGGCTCCTCCGATCACAATCTCATATCTGTATCTTGTCCTATCGCTCCAATCCCTCCTCAGGTTCCCCCTAAGTGAAGGTGCCTCTGGCATTTTGCCTCTGCTAGTTGGGGGGACCTGAGGAGGTATTTTGCTGATTTTCTTTGGAATGACTACTGCTTCTGTGTCAGAGACCCATCTTTGTGTGCTGAGCGCATAACAGAGGTGATAGTGTCTGGCATGGAGGCGTACATTCCTAACTCTTTTTCTTGACCTAAATCTTCCAAACCTTGGTTTAACACAGCTTGCTCTCATGCTATACATGATAAAGAGGTGGCCCACAAAAGGTACTTAAGCCTTCCATCACCAGAATCTCATGCACTTTATATTTTTGCCTGGAACCATGCCAAGTTTGTTCTCCAACTAGCCAAAAACTCCTTCATTAACAGAAAGTGTCAAAATCTTTCAAGATCTCCCCTCGTGACTTCTGGCATCTAGCCAAAAATATCTCCAACAACTTTGATTCTTCTTTCCTTCCTTTATTTCAACCAGATGGCACCACTGCTATCACATCTATTTCTAAAGCTGAACTCTTCACTCAAACCTTTGCTAAAAACTCTACCTTGAACAATTCTGGGCTTGTTCCTCCCTCTCCTCCATCCTCTGACTATTTCATGCTACCTATTAAATTCTTCGTAATAATGATGTTTTCCATGCCCTCGCTGGCCTAAACCCTCAGAAGGCTTATGGACCTGATGGTGTCCCTCCTATTGTTCTCTGAAATTGTGCCTCCATACTTGCACCTTGCCTAGTCAAATTCTTTCGCCTCTGTCTGTCAACATCTACCTTTCCTTCTTGCTGGAAGTTTGCCTACGTTCAGCCTGTTCCTAAAAAGGGTGACCGTTTTAATTCCTCAAACAACCGTCCTGTTGCTTTAATTTCCTGCCTATCTAAAGTTTTTGAATCTAATCTCAACAGGAAGATTCTTAAACATCTATCACTTCACAACCTTCTATCTGATCGCCAGTATGGGTTCCGTCAAGGCCGCTCTACTGGTGATCTTCTGGCTTTCCTTACTGAGTCTTGGTCATCCTTTTTTTACAGATTTTGGTGAAACTTTTGCTGTTGCCTTGGACATATCAAAAGCTTTTGATAGAGTATGGCACAAAGCTTTGATTTCCAAACTACCCTCCTACGGCTTCTCTCCTTCTCTCTGTAACTTCATCTCAAGTTTCCTTTCTGACCATTCTATTGCTGCTGTGGTAGACGGTCACTGTTCTAAATCTATTAACAGTGGTGTTCCTCAGGGTTTTGTCCTGTCACTCTCTCTCTTCTTATTGTTCATTAATGATCTTCTAAACCAAACTTCTTGTCCTATCCACTCCTATACTGATGATACCACCCTGCACTTTTCCACATCTTTTCTTAGACATCCAACCCCTCAAGAAGTAAACATTTCATGCAGGGAAGCCACAGAATGCCTGACTTCTGATCTTTCTAAAATTTCTGATTGGGGTAGAGCAAACTTGGTATTGTTCAATGCCTCAAAAGCTCAACTCCTCCATCTATCAATTCAATACAACCTTCCAGACAACTATCCCCTCTTCTTCAGTGACACTCAACTGTCCCCCTCTTCTACACCTAACATCCTCAGTCTGTCCTTTACTTATAATCTGAACTGGAAACTTCACATCTCATCTAAAACAGCTTCTATGAAGTTAAGCATTCTGAGGCATCTCCGCCAGGTTTTCTTGTCCCCCCCAGCTGCTTACTCTGTACAAGGGCCTTATCCATCCATGTATGGAGTATGCTTCACATGTCTAGGGGGGTTCTACTCATACTGTCCTTCTAGACAGGGTGAAATCAAAAGTTTTTTCATCTCATCAACTCCTCTCCTCTAACTGACTGTCTTCAGCCTCTCTCTCGTCACCACAATGTTGCATCTCTAGCTGTCTTCTACCGCTGTTTTCATGCTAACTGCTCTTCTGATCTTGCTAACTGCATGCCTCCCCTTCTCCCGCAGCCTTGCTGCACAAGACTTTCTTCTTTCTCTCACCCCTATTCTGTCCACCTCTTTAATGCAAGAGTTAATCAGTATTCTCAATCATTCATCCCTTTCTCTGGTAAACTCTGAAACTCCCTGCCTGCTTCTGTTTTCCCACTTTCCTATGACTTGAATTCCTTCAAAAGGAGGTTTCAGGATACTTATCCTTCAATTTTTGACTACCGCTTTGGACCCTTTTATGGGACTGGCATCTCATTGGAATTTTTTTTCTTTATTGGATTTTTGTTGCCCTTGGCCATTGTCCCTCCTACATAAAAAAAAAAAAAAAGTGCAAGCATCCCAGCTCACAAGTTTGGCGGCTCAGGCTGTCTGGACTTCCGTGAATCTGTCCCAGCTGACGCACCACATAGTAGTTGTATTCCTCCAAGTATCCCAGCCATCTCAACAGCTGTCCTTCCAGGTCCTTCAGAGTTTTCAGCCACTGGAGAACAGAGTTACCAGTCCAAATGACAAACTCAGTCCCATAGAGATAGGAGTGAAAGTGGGCCAGACTCTGCACTACTGGCAGTAACTCCTTCCTGGTTACACAGTAGTTTCATTCTGGCTTGCTGAACTTGGCACTCTAATAAGCCAGGAAATACTCCTTCCCTTCCTTCACCTGCGACAGCACCGCCCTGATGCCCTCAACACTAGCATCAGTGTTTAGCAGGAATGGGAGAGTTGGGTCAGGGAACAGCAGCATCGGACCACTCGTCAGCGCTGCCTTCAGGCCATCAAAAGCAACCTGGTACGCTTCATCCCATATAAAGTGGAGGTTCTTTTTGGTCAGCCAATTCATGGGCACAGTGAGGGTGGCAAAGCCCTTCCATGAATCTCCTATAATAGCTACAGAGGCTAAGGAAACTTCGTACACCCACACCAACATTGGTACGGGCCACTACACCACAGCTGAGACCTTAGTGGGGTCTTTGTGTACACAGCCTTGCGCCACTATGTGTCCGAGGAAGGGGACTTCATGCTGGAAGTAGGTCCATTTCTTGGGACTCAACTTCAGGTTTGTCTTCCACAGGCAGCACAGTATGTCCTCCAGCATTTCCAGCTTCCCCTCGAACATCCTTGCGAACACCAGGACATCATCGAGGTAAATAAGGTGGATTTTCACTGTAGCCGCACTAGCAACTTCTTCATCAGGTGCTCAAAGCACCCTGGGGTGTTGTACAGTCTGAACAGCATGACACGGAATTGCCACAATCCCTGGCCAAAGGAGAATGCCATTTTCTGCTTATCTGCCTCTACCATCCTGACTTTGTGGTACCCTGACTTGAGATCCAGAGTAGACAGCCATTGCACGCCAGCCAAGGCATCCAGGGTGTCATCAATCCTGGGCAGAGGGTAGGAGTCCTTCACTGTGATGTCATTCACTGCTCTGTAATCCATGCAGAAGTGCCTGTTGCTGTCTTTCTTACTCACCAGGACCACCATCAATGACCATGGACTGTCCAACTGCTCCACTACTCCCTATACTGCCATCTCATCCACCATGAGTTGCATGTCTTCTCTCTTAGCTAGCAAAACATGTTAGGGATGCTGCCTGATTGGAAGGCTGTCAGCTGTGGTGATGGAGTGCTGGACCAGCGATGTATGACCAAGGTCATGATCACCTCAACTAAACACATCTGCATACTCCACCAGCAACTTCTCCATCTTTCTCACCTGGCTGGGAGTCAGCTTGGTGGCACTTCTCACTGCTAAATCCACCAAGTACAATGGCAGTGCATGCTGCACCTCATCCATGCTGCTGCCTGCTCCACTTGGGCTGCTTTCCACTGCTGTCTTGTGTGCTTGTGCTGGTGTGGTGACATTTCTATTCCCTCCTTTCTTTGAAGCTCAGCATTGCAGCCCCAGTCCTTCCTCAGCGACAACAGGACCTGCTACAGGGCCTTCCACCTGTTCGGCAGTGCCCAATGGGAGCAAAGGCACCTCTTCACCATGTACCTTCATCGTCATCCTCCCGAAATCGATACAGACTGCACCCTGAACCAGGAAATCCAACCCCAGCAAGCAGTGCTCCTCCATGTCAGTAACATAGACTAGCAGCTCCTCTTCAATAAGACCCACCACAATTTTGGACATCACAGGCCTGTGGAGTCACACAGTGGTCAGTGACACCACACAACTGCCAGCCTCACACAGAAGGGTCTTCAGTTGCCACCACCTCCTTCCTGGTGAACGTCCTCTCAGTGTCGGTGTCCATCATGAGACAAGGACAGCCATCCACTGCACCCGCCACCTGGACTGTTGGTGCAGTGGCACAGTGGCACTTTACACAGAAGGGGGCTTGGGAAGACTCAGTTGAGGATTTGCCTGTGCCCCCAGCCCAGCTGTGTTTCCTCCCACCTACACAGCGTCCTTCAGCTGCCGGAAGGAATTGTAGTGGTGGCCCGACTGTCAGCAGTTCCAATAACAGGGCCTGGGAGGGGAGCGAGTGTGAAAGTTATCCAGTCAGTGCATCTTCTGCCCACTCTGGCACTCACTAATGGTGGCTGCACCAACCACCGCCACCAACACTGCCACCATGTCCTCCGTGACAGCTGGGTATGCTTGCCACACCAGCAACTCCACAGCTTGAGCCAGCTGTGGGAGTGACTCACCTGGCTGATGTGCTCAGCCCTTCAGTCATTCCCAATACACTTCTGACTGGAAGACACTGGCGAAGTGCCTTTTCATCACCTTCGCCACCCTCCCTTAGGACGACTGCTGCTCCACCGTCAGATGTGCCAGGATCTCCAGTCTTCAGCACTGGCCCATACAAACTGGCCACCAACTGCAGTGCCTTGTCTTCAGCACTCCAGCCCTGTCCTCAGGCGAGCAGCTCAAACTGGGTCTGGTATGCTTCCCAAGCCACTTGGCTGTCAAACTCTGCTGGTTTGCACTGGCCAGAAGCTCCACCAGCAGCCTGTGGGGAAACCATGACTGACAGAGGTGGAGGCAGGGAGCATGGTGAGGTGACAGTGATGGGTTGGGGTGGCATGAACCATACATGGCCTTTAGTGGATGGCAACAGCCACACCAGGCTGTCCCCTCTCAACTGCACAGAGTCCTGTGTCCCCAGGCTCCAACCAAGCATAGTATTGGCCCTGTTCTGTGTGCTTAGGACACTCAGGCCACTCCACCATGCCAACAATCTGTGGCAGTGCTGATGGGGTGGCCAACTGCTTCTCAAGAGAGTACTGCAGTCCTGCTACTTCTTCCCTCAGCTCTTCCAACCTTGCCTCACCAGCTTCTGCACACTCCTTGCTCTCAACCTTCACTGCAACCATTTGCTGCATCAGATCCTCCCAGAGCCATTCACATTGTTCTGTCACGAACCACCTCAACTGCTGCATCACAGCTCACAGTCCTTTCTGCACCACATCCAGTTTCTCATTCATTTTCTGTGCTTGCACATCCATTTTCAGTGCCTACTTGTTCATTTTTAGTGACATTGCAACAAATATGCTCTTCAGTTTCTCTTGCAGCTGCTGGACACTGTCCTTCACCCCCTTCAGCATTTCTCTCCTCTGAGTCAGTCATTGTGCTTGCTTGCCCAGCACCTCACCAGCCAAAATATGAGCTGCACAGCTCACAAATCCCAGTCTCCTGACACCAAACTGTTGTGCACGCCCCTTCCAGTCTTCAGGCACCTTCAGGTACACACCACTGCAGCAGCCCAAGGCAGTCAGCACACACATCAGGAATCCATCACTGCTATTGTGGTCAGGTTCATTTAGCTAGTGGGGACAAGGCATGCACACACGGTACCTGTCTAGACTCAAACACACTACAAAGAGGGAGGGGGAAGGGCAACAAAACACAGTCTCACTATCACTCCTGTCTTTATTCCCCACACAGAGCAGCACAACATGAGGCACACAGTACAAGTAAGGATCGCACCACTGGCCTCACTAAGCAAAGCATCTATATCACTAGGTAGTGCGTCCCACCTCACTGAATAATGGCACTGCACAGCACACTACGGAGTCACACTGTAGCACAGCTATCTCTTCTAGTGCTCCATGCCATAACAGATTATGCAGATGTCACATACACACCTCAGTGTCAAGTATTCACTGTCTTAGACTGCCAGAGCACACAATCCTCACACCATGCCCTGGGGTGCAGTCACGTTGTGGCAGTGGCACAACGTAGCTTCAGACAAGTGGAGCACACTGCAGACTGTTGGGACACAAGTTGCATAGGTGGAAAATGGTCACTCTCTCTCCTTCTCTTGGCTTCACTTTTACCTGGTGTCACAGTGTGGTGTAGACAGGAAACAGGTGCTTTCTCTCCCTTGGTGGCCACCACAGCTGCTTATATAATGTCAGTCCCCCCTGTGATTGGCCTGCATACTGCTGCTCTCCTGACCAATCACTGTCCATGCCACTTCCAATTTCTCCAAGCTGCCTCTGTTAACACCTCATGCATCAATGCCAGTGCCTGTCTTCACTACCCAGCAGCACAGTGCTATCAATGTCATCCCCCTTCGCAACATTAATAATAGTTAAGGGTTGAGACATGTTGGATATCCAGTGTTTCCCCTAATGAAACCAATGATGGATATCCAGAGGTGTCTTCTTGAGTTCTTCGCAAGTGCCTTGGAAACAGGCATTTTCCAACATGTTTCTTTCGTCTCCAGGGAGCTTCAGAACCTTACATCTATCCCAAACTTTCTAGAGCTTGCAAGAATTGTGGGCAGGCAGCAGGGCAGAGTGAAAGACACAGCGATGCAAATAGGTGAAAACAAGCTGATGTGCATGTACTGTTTTTTTAATAAAATCTCAAACATATAGAAGCATCTGCACTCAAGTCGGTCATGAGTGAAAACCATTATTAAAGCTGTGTAGTGAGAATTGTTTCCAGTTAAGTGAATAGTAGCATTTGCTTACAATGAGTGTGGAACATTCAGGCCTTCCAGCAGTGTGCGGCATTCTGGCAGGGCAGGTAAAGGTATCTGAATGGCCTTCCTGTCTTGGACCATGACTTCTAACACATTATTGTGTTCTGGTACAATGCCATAATGCAGTGTGAGGTCATGACATACAACCAATTCACTCTAGAATACTCTGCAAAGCCACTTGTATTTGCACAGGTGAGGAAATAAGACAGGTCTGAAGGAGTGATACATGAAATAGAACGTTCCTTTAAGATGGCGGAATCTGAGGACTGAGGCAAGGGATCTCGCTCTTGCCTCTGTGACATAAGAGAGCTGCTAGACCTGCTCCCTGCATCACAGTTTTCCCTTGCTCCATAATTGCTAATGATAGATCATATTTTGTTATATTATAATACTTGTAGTCTGTTTAGACAGACCAGGATAATAAAAAGGGATACCTAAGAGATGGAATGCATCCAAAACTCAGAAATAGTGTGAAAATACTAAAAAAAAAGAATATTTGACATTTCATAATTGCCATATGCACAGCACCACGCAGCAAGTTGTACTAGCCATATTTGGTAAACAAAAGGCATCATTTTGACTCTGAATGTCTTAACCAGGCTACAGCATATTACTATATGCCTTTTCTTTAAATGTAACAGCCATTAAACAAGAATAACTAATGTGTCTGTCTGTCTCTTTCCTTCAGTCAGAGAAAAAGCAAAGAATTGGTCCTATATGACTACTTTTATTCAATTGACAATGTCACAAGGCCTGGAAGACCATTAAAAGAAGGTTTATTAAATTTGCTGTCCAGAAAGTTATAGATAGTATTATTGATGATACTTAGTGGAAATCCATTATTATGGAAAAAAGTTCTTAAAAAAATTAATCTCATGTTTTTGGATGGCAATGGTTTCCAACCTTTTCAAATTCTTGCCCTCCTTCATTAAATGACAAGTTCCCTGCACCCCCTCCACTCTGGTTTAAATACTGCTATTTACTGTCATAGTTGGTACAAGTCAGAGATAAAAAAATTATACAATACATAATTATGCATGTATTCCTTAGTTACTTAGTAGCATTTGAAATAATTTATAATTGTATTTAGACAATAACATTTCATAATTCATATCTGAAATGTTTTCTCAATACTTAACCAATTATGTATTCCATCAAAATCAATATGTTGATATATAACCATCTACAAAGTAATTTTTCTACTTTATGAAGTGCTTACGCCCCCCTGGCAGGCCTTCGTGCCCCCTTAAGGGGGCACTAGTGAACAAACTTTTAAAGATATATTTAAAGATGAGCCACTAGTGAACAAACTTTTAAAGATATCTTCAATGATAACATTTAGTTTAAGAAGACTTCTCAGCAGTCTTACTAGTTTATCTTCAAATTTAGTAACATATGTTACTAAATTTGAAGATAAACTTTCTAGACAACAAATTTAGTAAACCTTCCTCTGATGACACCCAGATGACACCTAAGAAATACAAAAAATTGCCTTACTATGGCCACCTTAGTTATACTATTAGGAAAAGACTCAGTACCATACTTAAAAACACAATATACTAAATTAATTTTCATCTTCACCAATAACTTTACTATTGCCTCTTTCTTTAAAATTAAAGACAGTATTGCTACTGGACTCGTCTCCTACACCATTTATGAATTTAATTGTTCAAGTTGTAGGATTTGATATATTGGAGAAACCAAAAGGAATTTAACACATAGAATTAGTGACCATAAAGGTAATTTCATACATACACAGAAACAACTACCTTATCCCCTGTTCTTTTTGGAAAAAGACTTCAGAATATTACATAAACCAGATGCACATACAAACATTAAAATATTAGAAGCTTTTTATATTAAACACTTAAAGCCTGAATTAAATAATCAGTTATCATCATCCCAATTGTACCTTTTATAAACTCTACTCAGAGCTTCAGTTTCTGAGCTAGTAATTAATCTAACTCCCACAACACCACCCTCTGTCAGTCCTCGCTCCTCTACCAGTAAGTGCACACCAGGTTGGTTCCACTTAGCTACTCACTTATTTATTCCATTTGTTTTCATCCAAAAAATCAGTGTCCAATATATTCACCAATACATCACTATTGCTTCATACATTGTCTTTGCTGTTTTTATTTAATCTTTGGTTAACATACTGTTATTCACTGCCATAACATATGCCGGGTTTTGCTCACTGTTATTATTGTGCCCCTTATAGGTTTGCTCTTAACTTTAAAATATATCTTTTTAGTGATGTACTAAATGTATTGATATATTTTAGCCTGAAGATGTCATCTGTGAAGGTGAAACATTGCAAGAAATGAAGTGAAGAAAAGAAAAATTCTGGATACTTTCCCTGTATCTCAGAACTTCATTATATATATATATATATATATATATATATATATATATATATATATATATATATATATATATATATATATATATATATATATATATATATATATATATATATATATATATTATGAATACAATTTCCAGCCCCTTCACAAAACTGCCACACCTGCACTAGCTTCCCCCAAGTCACCTATGTGACTGGGTGCAGGGCTTAATATGTGCTACAAGGTCCACTTTTGATTCATGCACCCTTCTTACCAACAGTCCTAATACCAGGTTACATGAATGAGGTTGCCAGTCTGTTTCACCCACCCACAGACAAGGGAAATAGAACAACTACAACAAACTCCACCAGCTGGGCAAGAATTGTCAACCACATCTAGAAAGAAACAATTGTACTGAGCAACATCACATATGGTTGAGATATAAAACCCCAATGGCCACCACCCACATAATAAATCTTCCCACTGCCCACCAGTGTGTTATAGCCTCTAGCAGAGTAGTGTTGTTTACTGCCTCCTGGATGGCAGGTCTGATCAGGGCTTGAGGAGGGAATAAATTTCACTACACTGCTAATCACTTAAGTCCTCTGCAGGTCAAGCACTCTCCAGGAGCCTGAAGCAGTAGCATTAAACACAAAACAAGAATACAAAGTGACACGAATACTGGCAAGTGCCCACAAATACACAGGAGGGTAACTCACTTCTCACTGTATGAGAACTTGGCCTGCACACGCATGCAGCCAAGGAGTCACTTCCCTGGATTTGAAATCCATTTTAATTAACTGCTCTACCTGGCAAACTACTATGGAGACTCATATGCTACTTAGATGGGCCAGGGTGTACAGCTGGTAATTACTCACTTATTGCCTTAAAGCAAATGACCCGACTAGCTGTATTCCTACCCTGGTTTCTGACAAGTACTACTGCTTGTCTTAGTATGTCCCGTCTCATGTAAGCGCTGGGTAGTGACTGCTGAGCGTGGGAAAGTGCACGCCAAACACTCTCCTACTCTGCTACTATGCGAGGGGGCAGTGACATGCATACATGCACCCAAGCACTCCACCCGCCATCTCTCTCTCAGCGCAGGTTTATATGAATAAAACAATTTACTTCTGAAAATTCCAGGGATTAAACTAAGGGCGGGTTAGAATAATACTGATTACTCTATTGTCAAGAGTAACTCTTCTACTAAATACTTGGTGAGGCTCAAATTGAATGGACAAGGTGAAGTAAGGAAATTTACATGGGGAATATGTGTCACTGGATGGATAAATATTACACTAGGAGCTTCAGGCTGGGTAGGCTATGGGTCAGATATATATATATATATATATATATATATATATATATATATATATATATATATATATATATATATATATATATATATATATATATATATATATATCTCCCTCCCTCCCTCTCTTCCTTCATTCTTCTTCTCCCTCATTTCTTCTCTTCACTTTACCTGACTTTTATCTCACTGATATATATATATATATATATATATATATATATATATATATATATATATATATATATATATATATATATATATATATATATATATATATATATATATATATATATATATATATCCTACTAAAAATATGTTCACAATTTGGAGAAATCAAACAAGAGGGAGCTATTCAATGTTTTAATAAGATAGCTACTTTATTTACATATATATGGACCACCTGGACTGCTTTCAATGACCATTCATGTCCAAAAATACCATTTCAAGCATGATCACCTTCACATACCCCACTTAGCTACTAATATGACCTGGGTTTTCCCTTACTGATTTGGGTTACTGAGGCTTCATACCACACACACACACACACACACACACACACACACACACACACACACACACACACACACACACACACACACACACACACACACACGCATATATATATATATATATATATATATATATATATATATATATATATATATATATATATATATATATATATATATATATATATATATATATATATATATATATATATATATATATATATATATATATATATATATATATATATTTTTTTTTTTTCAGATCTTACCTGCTCAACAACACTTTCTGGTATGGCATAGATTCTGCCTGATCTCTCTGAGAAAGACACACACATACACACGCATACACATCAGAGGAAAAGAATGCTGGGTTTTTGGTAGTGCTGGACTGCAAAGTTACACATGCTATTATTTGACCAATAAATACCAAATGAAAGAATACAAATGAGCCAAGCAGTATACCACCAGGAGGATGCTGTATACTGTTTATAAAAATCATGGATATACAGTATGTATCTGTGTACATCCATATGTGTGTGTGTGTGTATATATTATATATATATATATATATATATATATATATATATATATATATATATATATATATATATATATATATATATATATATATATATATATATATATATATATATATATACCCACTTTCACTGTCTGTTAACATAAATTGTCAAGTAGGAAAATTTAATTTTGTACCTATAGCCTATATATTCTTCTGCCAGAGAACAAAAATGGATCAAGTTGAGGAATTGTGACCTAAATGTTCAGCATAAGTGTATGACCAATTCTGATACATATGTATATATATATATATATGGTCCAACAATTCCACTATTCAATGTGTGTGTGTGAGAATGGAGATCATTCATTCTGTGCATGAGTGAGAATTGAATTTCTTTGCTAAGAGACACCTGGTATGATGTAATGATACCTTGTAAAGATACTCATAATATAAGTATGTACATACATACAGGTGTGTGTGTGTGTGTGTGTGTGTGTGTGTGTGTGTGTGTGTGTGTGTGTGTGTGTGTATTTACCTAGTTGCAATTTACAGGGCCTGAGCTATGCTCTTGTGGTCTTGTCTCCATATCTACACTTGTCCAGTTTTTCCTTAAAGTTGTGAATGCTCATTGTCAATACTGGAGATCTTTTTAAATTATATTCTTCAGTCTATTAAAAATATGTATATGAAAAAACTGGTACATTCTTGACTGACATCATACTTATGTTTTTCTATTCATGAAATGGTTTATTAATATATCAAATTGAAATCTCTCTTTAAGACAGGCAGCCTCATTTCACTGTAGGAATAAAAACATGAAGGATGGGATTCCCAGTCCTCTTAATCTGTCCTTTTTAGTCACCTTTTTTGACAAGCAGGAAATGCAGTGTCAGTATTCTTGCAATCTACCAGTGTGTGGCCAAGCCATGTCCCTCTGCTACAAAATATTAAATTAATGAGACCAATATTTTCCTTGCATCATACACTAATGGTATCTATCTGCAGTAATGGTATTAAAATATTCTACTTCAGAATCTCCATAAATACAGCTATGGTAAAGAAAGCGTGGAACTCTGTCAGTGATAAAGGAAAGGAAGGTTTTAGGAGTATTTACATAAGGTGATTGATTCCTCAAGCTCAACCTTTGCCTGCTGTGTTTTCCTGAATTCTCACATAAAATAGTTCAATACTTTAAAAAGATTGGGAGTTTGAAAATAAATCTCTCAAATTAAAAGAAGCCTGTGTACTATCACCATGTCTTGTATAGGCCAGAAACAAAATACAGACAGACAGTAATATATATGTGCTTGTAGAAATAGATAACAAGAAAATCTTAAACATAGTAATGCAACATGTGCAAGACTTCAGTGGTATTAATGGCCTCTAACTCCAGCTCACCCAGATTATTCTCCAAGTAAAAAATCTCACAGGGTAAATGCATCTAATTTCCTGACATTCAAGTTGAGTTCACATGTAAATGATAATGTATAGAAAACATTAATAAAAACAAATAAAGAAAAAGAAAAATAAAGAAAAAATAAAGAAAGTGTGTGTGTGTGTGTGTGTGTGTGTGTGTGTGTGTGTGTGTGTGTGTGTGTGTGTGTGTGTGTGTGTGTGTGTGTGTGTGTGTGTGCCCATGTGCACCATGCATGCATGGGGATTCATATGAGCATGAGCAGGAGACTGAATTGTGCACAACCTCCAATCCTATCATGACCCTAATGTTTCTTGATATCTCTGCCTGTTTGGCCACACATTGTACATCTTCATAGTTACAATATCATAGTGGATGGATGCTCAAGGAATCTCTTGAAGGCAGCCAGCCACTGAGCTCCCACTGCCCCATCCACAGTCCGGTGATCACAACTTAGTGTTACTGTCATCACCTGGGCCACACGGAACCTGTATGTGAGGGAAACATAATTAGATGTGTTGTTGTAAGGTGTCTTCTGAAATCCTGAAACTTCAAAAAATGCATATTTTAAAATACTATTAGTAATTTATGATACCACACTCACTTATTGAAAAAAATAAATAAAAATAAAGCCAAAGAAACAGGTGATAACTAAAAACAACAAATAAACAGTATATTATAATCTTAATGAACAAAAAAGAACAGACATTTTTGTCACAAAATGTTATGCCCTTTGGCACTGAAGATTGAAACAGAAATGTGTTGTTTTAAATTAGTAAGTATCTGACTGGCTTAATATAATTAGTGGTGCATCTCAAAGAAAAGTAATGGGATCTATGCTCTTCATATCACACAGAAGTGATGTATCACCAAATTTTTGAGCTCTGCACATGTGTAGGTGGAACCAGATATTAATTTTTCATAAAATATAGTTGCAAATAAGATTGTGGATATTAAAATATCAATATCTGTGGATGTGGATGCAGATGCAAATTTCTTTTACCTCCATATCCATGGTTGCAGTTGCAGATCATCTTTACATATCACAGTAATACAAAGTGTGTTGAATCTGTGATGCAAAGCTCCAGAGAGGAGATAAAGAGAAAAGAGGAAAACACAAAAAGAAAAATAGAAAAAGGTGTAAAAATTGTATAGGATACTTCAGGAATGTGGAAGAGATGTAACTGGGGAAGGAGAGTACAGGGGACAAGGAGATGAAGGGTGTAGAAGTGAGAAAGGGGTGGATGGGGGAAGGACAAAGAAAAGTACAGGACATGAAAAGGGAATACTTATTCCCCAATAATTCCTCTTTCCCTCTAATTTTTCACTCACTCACCACCCTTCCTGTTAAGGCTACATTTTTTCCCTACTTTCTCCCCATACTCCCATCCTTCTTCACCCTTACTTCATTTCCTTGCCCCATGTACTCTCCTTCCCCTCTCTACTTCACAAAATATCCCTTGCTTTTGTCTTGTCTCAAACCTCCCTCCCTGTCATCTCTCCCCTTATCTGTCTAAAAACAAAGGACAGGGGAGTGATCTCTCTCTCTCTCTCTCTCTCTCTCTCTCTCTCTCTCTCTCTCTCTCTCTCTCTCTCTCTCCTCAAATAATTCCGTTCTCATTCTCACTCAGTCCTCATTCTATTTATTAATCCTTAGGATTGTTCTTTCTTACTTTCACACTTCATCTTTCACTAAATTTCACACTCACTCACTCTTTCCTTCTCTCTCACACTGACTCTCACTCAGTCTCACTCCCCTCCCCACCCTCAATCTCATTCACATTAACTCTTAATTTTTTATTTATTTTCATAATTAATTCAAATTTGTTATTTCCTTCACACAAACTTTCACTCACACTTATTCCTGCTTATTTTTCCTGTCCACAGCCATTCTCACTATTAAACTCTCAACTCACTTATGTTTAATTTCCATTCAACTCATTCACACTTAGCCTCACTCTGAAACACTCAAACTTGGCCTAATTCAACTCACATGCTCATGACTCCCACAGACTCTCTTTCCTAGCCTCACCCTCAAACACTTAAACTTGGCCTAATTCAACTCACATGCCCATGACTCCCACAGACTCTCTTTCCTTTCCCTCTTGCTCTCTTACACTTTCAGTGTCCCTCACACTCTCAGTGTCTCTCCCATACTTGTCCTGACACACACACACACACACACACACACACACACACACACACACAGATCAGCAACTTTCAGAAATGCAGAGGCAGAGCTTTTGTCATCTGAAAATTTGGTTGTGGATATTGATGTGGATCTTCTGTTATATCAAAACACAGATGTGGATAGTATTTTCACTGTGGATGCGGAAGCAGAGGTGGATATCCAATACATCACTATTACACACTAAATGTAGAAACCCTATGCACCCACCAATCCATTTGTCCAGGGTGTTAGTCACTCTTTATATATTCAAGCTTCACACCCTAAAGTAATTTTTCTTTATATTTTTAGCAAGTCATGGGGATCTGAGAAAGCTGTATGAATGCCACATTACAATTACTACCCATGCTCCCTGAGTTATGGTTAGATGCATAACATTCCGCATCAATTCTTATTCATCCTCTTCCACCTTTCTTTCTCCTTTATCATCTGTATCAGTATTTAAACAAATTAAGAAGCAACCAAATCATGAAACATCTTCAGCTCCAGACCTAAGGGAAGCTCTGAAGAAAATGTGGGACCCTGATTTGGATTATTTGAAGAAATGAAAGGCTTCTATGCCTAAATAACTATATGTGAATGGTCAAGGCATAAAATGCTAATAAACAATAGCATCAGAGATATTCTTTGGTTTTTCCTGTTATACAGTAAAATCTGTTGATCACTGCTGGTGGGGGATCCCAGTTTTCAAAAGATACTGTACAGTACTACTATATTTAACTAGGTCCTGACCAAAGGTAGTTAACCTCCTTAGAAGTATTCATTAATATTGTATTGTATTGTTATTTATCTTTCACTCCAAGATTTGGACCATATTTTAAGCCAATAATAGTAAATCTTGCCAACAGTACAACATTTGAAGTGATTCCATGCACTGCACTAAACTGGTATCACACATTATTATTATGTTACTGTTTTTCAATCACCCAACCAATTAACCTTATTTGAGAAAAAATACTAATACAAAACAATAATACCATAATATTAGGATAGGAGTAAATATATTTTGACATAACAAATGAGGGTAGAGTAAAACCTTCATAAGTTAGAACTCCACACAGGTCAGCAAGGCAACAAAATACTTGATTAAGAAAAGTCCATAAGGGCAATTTTTGTAATTGGTATCATACTGACTAAGCCAAGTCAAGCCAGACCAAACTTGGCATAACCTATGCAGCAGTAATTACTATGTAGGTTAAGCCTTGATGCTAAGAAGGGCTGCTGCTCCTGGTTCTGGTTGAAGGTTGGAAAGTTTAGCCTTGACAACACACCTCCTTGATGCAGTCTTGTTTACAGTTTCTCTTTGTGGCCTGATCTACTCTCTTCTTTCTCTCAAATAACACATTTTTTCTTCCACTTTTTTTTTTATTGTTTAGTATCTCTTTTGTTGTTTCAATGTTACTGTTGTCAAAAAGGGCCTAACCAGTAACTTAATTTTTTATACACTCAACCTTGGCATCTTCAGACTAGTAGAAGGGAGTAATGGTCCGATACTGCCATTTGTCCGATGCTGCCATTATTTGGGGAAGTGCATAATGTGTGCATATGTATAATAAAACAATGCTTTGCACAAATGTATCCATAAAACACTAATACACATCAATAAATATGACATGAAAGTAACCATGTTGTAATAATAAAAATAAAGTAATAGTAATAATGGTAATAATGAGAGAGAGAGAGAGAGAGAGAGAGAGAGAGAGAGAGAGAGAGAGAGAGAGAGAGAGAGAGAGAGAGAGAGAGAGAGAGAGAGAGAGAGAGAGAGAGAGAGAGAGAGAGAGAGAGAGAGAGAGAGAGAGAGAGAGAGAGAGAGAGAGAGAGAGAGAGAGTACTGTAGATAATCACACTTTGAGAAGGGTGGACTTGCAGATGTTACTTGCAGTGGAGATGATGGGACTCAGAATAATTATTTTAAATCACTGAAGCTCACGAGCTCCATTAATGCTTTACAAATGCTATGCTGGGGCAAGATGGGTGTAGCAACTGTAACGGAGGCAGTGGTGATAGGTTTGAAAAACAACTCCACTGTCAGTTGTTTTCCTTTAAATTGCTCCTTAATGATGATTTCTCAAAGACATCTGATATGTCCGTAATAAATCTTTGCTTCCTTGTTAGAAGTAGCATCTAAATACTCCAAAGATGAATGAACTTGTGATAATTTTGGGACTTCGGGTGGTACCTCATCTTCTTCCTCACTCCTGCTGCTGTCTACATTTCCTGCTACCTGATCGGTTATTTATTCAGGGGTCAGGACTTGATAACCTGGATCTCCCTCACTCTCTTCCAGCCATTCTATCACATCTTTCTTTGTCACATCCTTCTCACCACCATGCTGGAGGAAACAAAGAAAATTGGAAGGCTAAGAACCTTCAAAGTTATGTTCAGTGTCATCATTTACAAGTTTTTTCCTGGAATCAGAGTAGAAATCTTCATATCTTTCCAGGAGTAGGTGAGGTTAAATATGGCTTACTTCAAATTGCAGTTTTTTTATGTTTTTTTTGGGGTACAAAGGTCACAGTCATGTGTCATGCTCATGATCAGCTTCATTCTTGATAAAAAACCATAACTTGTTGAATGTAATGATGGTGATAACACCTCTTGCAAGCTGCTTCATAGGCTGAATTAGTGATGTTGTATTAGGGGGAAGGAACATCCCACAAATTTTGCCACCCACTTAACACAAGCTTTTCTTTACTAGGATGAGCAGGTTCACTGTCCAGCAACAGCAGAGCTTTAACATCTCCAGGTTTAATTTTGAGCACTTGTTCTTGTTATCTGCAGACTTCTGGGACAAAATGATCACAAAATCAGTCTGAGAAAATAAAGCACTGGCAAGCATTACTGGGCGCAGTAACAAAAAAATTTATCACGCTAACCGATAAACCAACAACAATAACATTATCGGTGATAACTGACAATAAATTATCACTCGATAACTGATAACCAATAAATCAATAAATCCAAAATTCCGATACTAACGACAATGATATTGATATTTTAAATAAAAAGTCAATAGATTCAAATCTTAATTTTTAACTTTATCTTAAAAACTTTGAAAACTCTAAAAAAATTCAATTCATTCTTTATCCTGTCTCTTCACAAATGAAAAGTACTGTTTAAAGTAAAAAGAACTACATTTGATTTTGAAAGTTTAAAACTTCAATACACTAATGTTCCAAAAACTAAAATTATTGATAATCACTAGTTTGGAACCAAAAGTATCAACGATACTGATGAATCAATAACACAGGAAAAATAATTATTGGATAACCAATAGCCCGACATAATTATCACGATAAATTATCATGCTAGTTTATCATGATAATGCCCACCTATGCTGGCAAGTCATTTTTACAGTACTTTTAAAACTCTGGGGCAAACAGACTTCCCATCGACTGCTAACTTTAGTCAATGAAGCCCATCAGCACATTAGGAGGAGGAGGAGGCAGTAGGCACCTACCAAAACAATAATTACTCCCAGTGAGGTCTAAAGCACTGGATCAGGGGATGCTGTGAACTTATCATTAAACCCAGTTGTGACCTCACTGAACATTTCCCTTTGTGTCTCACAACACAAGGGGGCAGTCACACCCTGCCCTCTAAAGACAACTCTCTTAGTCCACACAAAACTACAAGCACCTAATAACACACATACCCTTCACACAAAATTTCAAAATTCATGGCGACTCCTACACCAGCTGTGGAGTTCCCATCTGGGGAGGGGACCACAAATGTCTCCAGATTGGACTGCCCTTCTGATGACAACCCTTAGTGTCCTAACGCCCCCCCTCAACTTTTTCTTCATTAACTTCTGCAACATTCGTGGTCTAAGATCTAATTTTCAATCTGTAGAACACCACCTCTCCTCTTCTATACTTCATCTTCTTTTCCTCACTGAAACTCAGGTGTCTGAGGCAACTGACAATAGCCCCTTTTCTGTTCCCTCCTACTTTCTCTATCCTCATTTTCAATCCAAAGCTGGATGTTGTGTTTATGTACGCAATGATTTAACCTGCTCTCATGCCCACGTTATTGAATCTTCTGAGTTTTCCACCATCTGACTAAGACTACAGAAGCAGTCTCAAGCTAAATTTATCTGTGCTGTATACCTGGGCACGAGAGCAGGTTAAGTCATTGCGCACATAAACACAGCATCCAGCTTTGGATCGAAAATGAGGATAGAGAAAGTAGGAGGGAACAGAAAAGGGGCTACTGTCAGTTGCCTCAGACACCTGAGTTTCAGTGAGGAAAAGAAGATGAGGTTTAAAAGAGGAGAGGTGGTGTTCTACAGATTGAAAATTAGATCTTAGACCATGAATGTTGCAGAAGTTAATGAAGAAAAAGTTGAGGGGGGTGTCAAGACACTTAGGGTCTTCAACAGAAAGGCAGTCCGACCTGGGGACATTTAAGGTCCCCTCCCCAGATGGGGACTCCGAGGCTGGTGTAGGAGTCGCCATGATGATTGTGAAATTTTTGAATGAAGGGTGTGTGTGTTATTAGGTGCTTGTAGTTTTGTGTGGAGGAAGAGAGTTGCTTTTAGAGGGCAGGCTGTGACTGCCCTCTTGTGTTGTGAGACACAAAGGGAAACATTCAGTGAAGTCACAGCTGGGTTTAATGATAAGTTCACAGCACCCCCTGAACAGTGCTTTAGACCTCACTGGGAGTAATTATCATTTTGGCAGGTGTCTACTGCCTACATTCAGCCTGTTTCTAAAAAGGCTGATCATTTTAATCCCTCAAATTACCATCCAATTGCTTTAATTTCCTGCCTATTTAAAGTTTTTTAATCTATCCTCAACAGGAAGATTCTTAAACATCTATCACTTCACAAACTCCTATCTGATCGCCAGTATGGGAGTATGGGTTCTGTCAAGGCCATTCTACTGGTGATCTTCTGGCCTTCCTTACTGAGTCTTGGTCATCCTCTTTTAGAGATTTTGATGAAACTTTTGCTGTTGCCTTGGACATATCAAAAGCTTTTGATAGAGTATGGCACAAAGCTTTGATTTCCAAACTACCCTCCTATGGCTTCTATCTTTCTCTCGGTAACTTCATCTCAAGTTTCCTTTCTATTTCTAGTTCTATTGCCACTGTAGTAGACAGTCACTGTTCTTCTAAATCTATTAACGGTGATGTTCCTCAGGGTTCTGTCCTGTCAGCCACTCTCTTCTTATTATTTATCAGTCACCTTCTATTCCAAACTTCTTGTCCTACTCCTAACGCTGATGATACCACCCTGCACTTTTCCACGTCTTTTCATAGACGTCAGACCCTTCAGGAAGTAAACATTTCACGCAGGGAAGCCACAGAATGCCTGACTTCTGATCTTTCTAAAATTTCTGATTGGGGTAGAGCAAAGTTGGTATTGTTCAATGCCTCAAAAATTCAATTCCTCCATCTATCAACTCAACACAACCTTCCAGACAGCTATCCCCTCTTCTTCAATGACACTCAACTGTCCCCCTCTTCTACACTGAACATCCTCAGTCTGTCCTTTACTTATAATCTGAACTGGAAACTTCACATCTCATCTCTAGCTTAAACAGCTTCTATGAAGTTACGCATTCTGAGACGTAACCCCCCCCCCCCAGCTCCTAACTCTGTACAAGCACCTTATCTGTCCATGTATGGAATATGCTTCACACGTCTTTTTTTTTTTTTTTATGTAGGAAGGACACTGGCCAAGGGCAACAAAAATCTGAGGGTTCCACTCATACCACTCTTCTAGACAGAGTGGAATCAAAAGCTTTTTGTCTCATCAACTCCTCTCCTCTAGCTGACTGTCTTCAGCCTCTCTCTCACTGCCACAATGTTGCATCTCTAGCTGTCTTCTACTGCTATTTTCATGCTAAATGCTCATCTGATCTTGCTAATTGCATGCCTCCCCTACTCCCATGGCCTCACTACACAAGACTTCCATCTTTCTCTCACCCCTATTCTCAATCAATCATCCCTTTCTCTGGTAAACTCTGGAACTCCCTGCCTGCTTCTGTATTTCCACCTTCCTATGACTTGAATTCCTTAAAGAGGAAGGTTCAAGGCACTTATTCTTCAATTTTTGACAACCTCTTTAGACCCTTTTCTGGGAATGGCATCTCAGTGAGCTTTTTTATTCATTGGATTTTTGTTGCCTTTGGCCATTCTCCCTCCAACATAAAAAAAAAAAAAAAAAAAAAAAAATTCATGCCTGCCATTTTCTCTTCACCTTTGATTGCTTGAGTGTTTTTGGGAAGCAAGCGCCAAAAGAGGCCAGTTTCATCGACATTGTAAATTTGAGAGGGAAGCAGCTGTTCTTTCTTTGTAAATTCATTGAGCTTGATCCTGTAGGGTTCATCAATGGAACTGTTGCCACTCTCTGCTTCTTCACAGGCTTTAATGTTATGAATCCCATGTCGATTTCTAAAACACCGAAGCCATCCTTCATTGGCTTTAAAACTGGAGAAGCCATGATGTTCTGCTTGAGTATCAGCGGCTTTAATAATCTCTATGCCACACATCTTAACTCTCTCAGCTGAATGTAGCACTTATAAACTGCCTCCTCTATTTGCTTGTGAGGACCTACTTTCATGTACTTTCTTATACCAACTGCACCTTTCTTACTTGCATATCCGTCCACACTGTATCCATAGCATACACAGTAAGCTTTTCTTAGCCCTATGAATGTCAGAGACTGTCTGCTTATTAACTCCATACTCTTCACAAATGCAAGCAACAGACACACTGGATTTAAACTCTCTTGTAAGTTCTAATTTCTGAGCAATAATTAGATTCACTTGCTTCTTAGACACATGAGAACTTTCCCTTGAAACCATTGCAACTAAATAACAAGTAAATATTGTATGGAAGGAGATGCCCTACACACAACATTCTACCACTGTGAGCGATTGGAAATTAAGGCATGGCTGTCTCTCATGTCACTTTCCTTCGACATGTCCCATACATGTACCATGCCCCTGCGCTTCAAGTATAATAGTCATCGAACATTTATTTAGTGATATTCATAGCATGCTACTTTATTTAAAATAATTATAACAATTTTTCTTTATTGAATTACTACAGCAATTTCAAATAACACATTTTTCAGTCGCCAGAAAAGGTCCGTTGCTTACAAAATCTGGTGTTCCCACATACATAGTTGCCAAGATTGAAAGTATACAGTCTTTGTAATATGTTCACTTGTCTTCTCCAGTCTTCAACTTTTCCATATCCTTGCTATCAGTACATTTTAATTAGCTGCTGCAGGTAAACACGTGTGTGAGTGCACCATGATGAGCATGGCTGCTAGGTAAAGGAGGTTGGGGGCACAATATAAATATAAATATATAAATGAATATATATATATATATATATATATATATATATATATATATATATATATATATATATATATATATATATATATATATATATATATATATATATATATATATACTCCTTTCCCGAGTTTCAAGCTTGCTTTCTTCCCAAGGTATAGCACTAAACTTGAGGATCATGAAACTAGAGGTAATGAAAACACCGAAAAGTGCTTATTCATTCCAGCCTGTGAAGAAGCTGACTTTTTTTGCCCTGACTTTACCCCCTTATCTCAAAATACTATCCCTGTGTGTGTGTGTGTGTGTGTGTGTGTGTGTGTGTGTGTGTGTGTGTGTGTGTGTGTGTGTGTGTGTGTGTGTGTGTGTGTGTGTTGTGTGTGTATTTACCTAGTTGTTATAAAATACAGGACAAGAGCCACACTAGGCTCGTGCTGTCCTGTCTCCATATCTACTTTTATCTAGACTTTCTTTAAATTTATGAATTGTTTTTTGCACACACAGTCTCATCCTTAAGTTCATTCCACACTGTTATAATTCTGTGGGGGAAACTATGTTTCTTGATGTCTCTTCTGCAAAAGTCAGTCATCCACTTTAACAGTGATCCACCGAGTCCTCCAATTTTTTACAATTTTCATATTTGTCATCTGTGCGAAACTTTATCAAATGCTTTTCTCAGATCTAAGTATATGCAGTTGGCCCATCCATCTCTCTCTTGCACTATATCTATTACTCTTGAGTAGAAACTTACCAAATTTGTAACACAAGATCTTCCTTTTCTGAAGCCAAACTGTTTCTCTGTTATCACCTTGTTGTCTTCTAGGTATTTCATCCATCTGTTCTTGATGATCTTTTCACAAATCTTCGCCACCACACTTGTGAGCAATACAGGTCTATAATTTAATGAATCTTCTTTACTTCCGGTCTTGTGAATTGGGGTAATATCTGCCCATTTCCAATCTATGGGTACTCTACCTTTTACCAGGGTGGTGCTAATTATAATGCGTAGTGCTGAGAGTAATTGGGGGTACACTTTTAAGATCCAATTCGATACACCTTACATCCAGGTCTTCCAACATATTCTTTACTACTTCTACTGATGTTTTAATCTCCTTTAGGTTGGTCCCTTTTTCTAACACTGTTCTCTCACCTCTGAAATAATTTTCCTCAGTAAACACAGAGTGGAAGTCAGCCACCTCTTTTAGGTCTTCCACTGTCTCTTCTCTAGCTTTTACCATGCTTATTTCACTTTTACTCTTTAATTTTCCATTGATGAATTTATAAAATAATTTTGGTTGGTCTTTGCATTTCTCCACAACATTCTTTTCAAAAATCTTCTGCTCATCTCTGCGAGTTTTGACATATTCGTTCCTCTTCCTTATATAATTGTTCCACAGGTCCAGTCTCTTGTTTTTCTTCCACTAATTCCATGCTTTTTCTCACTCCAATCTAGCTGTTGCACATCTCCTGTTGTACCAATCCTTTTTGAAAAAGTTCTCTGTTGATCTTTTGTGTACCCATTTCTCTACTCCCTTATTATAAATGTCCAGGAAAGCTGTCCACTTTTCCTCTATGTCCTCCTCTTGAATAACTATGTTTCAATTCACTTCGCTGAAATACTTCCTAAGTCATCCAAAGTTAGTCTTGCTGTAGTTAAGACATTCTCTTTTGTGGTCCTCTTTTCTTATACTGAGGTTATTATCCATAACTGTGAACTGAATCACCACATGATCACTTTTTCCTATTGGGTTTATGTATTTAAGGTCTTCTACTATTTCTTGTTCCTTGGTGAAAATTAGATCAAGCCTTGAAGGTGCTTCATTCCCCTAAATCTTGTGTCATCTGTAACCCATTGTGTCAGGAAATTTTCAATAGCCAGGTCGAGCAGCTTGTTCCCCCATAATGACTCACTGCCTTCTGTGGTCCAGTTCTCCCAAGATAACTCTTTATATTGTCATTTTCCTCAAGCAGCTCTGCCAAATGTGTCCTTGTGTCCTCAAGCATTTTCTTATATTCATCCTCTCTCCAAGAGTTGGAATAGGAGGGAACATAAATCACAACAATGTTATGGTATCTTCCTATATTCTGTCTTAAGCTTATTTTCAATACTTCTGCCTCCTCCATCCCATATGTGACAGATTCCACCAGTAAATCCTTCCTAACTAGAAGCATCACACCTCCTCCCAATTTATTCTTTCTATTTCTCTTCCAGAGGTTGTATTTTCCTTCACCAATGTTTAATAAATCCCCTTCACTTGCCAATTTAGTTTCAACGGTTCCCATGATGTTCAGTTTCTCCTCTTTTAAATAGTCTTCTAGTTCCAACACTGCCAACATTAGTCCATTTATGTTTGTGTATGCTACTTTTAGTCTTCCCCTTCCTTGTGTGTGTGTGTGTGTGTGTGTGTGTGTGTGTGTGTGTGTGTGTGTGTGTGTGTGTGTGTGTGTGTGTGTGTGTGTGTGTGTGTGTGTGTGTGTGTATTTACCTAGTTGTGGTTTACAGGAGAGGAGTAATCTCATAGTATCCCATCTCTATATCTATGCAGTTTGGTCTTAAAAGCATGGACAGTTATGGCATTGACACTCTTCACTGAGTTCATTCCATTTGTTCACACTTCTATGAGGAAAACTATACTTCTTGATGTCTCTTCTTCAGTTAACTTTCTTCAACTTCTTACTGTGTCCCCTTGTACTCTGTGTGTCTAAATTTATAAAACATTCTTTGTCCACATTTTTCATACCATTTATCATTCTATAGATGTTTATTATATCTCCTCTCTCTCTCCTATTTTCAAGGGTAGGAATTTCCAACATTTATAATCTCTTTTCATATGTCAACTTACTCAACTCCAGAACCATCTTAGTAACTGCTCTTTGTACTCCTTCTGATTTTACAATATTCCTCTTTGTATGGAGACCACACCACTGCTGCATATTCCTTTTTTTATAATTTTTTTATTATTAACTTTTTTACCATTCCTTCATCCAAATATGAGAATGCAATTCTTAATCTTTTAAGAAATTCATCGTCTCTCCAGTAATTTTATCGATGTGTCTGTTCGGGGTTAAATTTTCAGTAACTGTTACTCCCAAATCCACTTTCTCCTTTGACTTCTTTAACTTCGCACCATCCATCTCATAATGATATTGTATTCTATTCTTACTCTTACCAAAATCCATTACTTTACACTTACTCAAATTGAATTCCATTTGTCAAGATTTGTTCTGTCTATTTATCTTATTTAAATCATCTTGCAGTATCATACAGTCATTTACATTTTATACCCCCCCTCATCAGCTTAGCATCAACCACAAATAATTTCATGTAACTACCTATTTCTTCATTTATGTCGTTCACATACATCATAAACATTATCAGTCCCAATACTGACCCCTGTGGGACACCAATAGTTACTTTCAGCCAAGATGAATTCTGGTCTTGTAATACAGGTCTCATCTCTCTATCATGCAGATAATTCTCCATCCACTCCAGCAGTCTTCCTCCAATTTTTCCATAATTTTTTTTACCTTCCATAACAATCTTCAGTGTGGTACTTTGTCAAACGCTTTCTTCAAGTTTAAGTAGACACCATCCACCCATCTGTCTCTCTCCTGCACAATATCGACTACCCTTGAATAAAAGGACAATAAGTTCATGGAGCATGATCTTCCCATCCTAAATCCAAATTGACAATTTACTAAAACTTTATCTCTTTCCAAATGTTCCATCCATCTTTCCTTTACTGTTCTTTTGCATAGATTTCCTACAGCACTAGTCAAGGACACTGGTCTATACTTTAGTGGATTTTCCCTATTTCCTCCAATGAATATTGGCGTAATATTTGCTCTTTTTCAATCTTTTGGTACTCTTCCCTGTGATAGTGATGTCAACACTAGACTGAATTTTATCAGCCAGTTGTTCACTAAATTCCTTCAATATCCAGTTTCATACTCCATCTAGGCCGGTTGCTTTATTTACATCAAGTTCTTCCATCATCTTAAGTATTTCCTCATAACTGACTGGGACTGCACTTAGTATATTCCTCACCAATTTATACCTTCCAGCATCAAACTCCTCTTCCATATTCCTCACCAATTTATACCTTCCAGCATCAAACTCCCCTTCCACAGTAAATACCGCTCTGAAACTACTGTTCATAACCTCCGCCATGTCCTGTGCATCATCATAGATTTTTTCTTCAACTTTCAATCTTGATACACCTTCTTTCTTCTTCATCTTCCCAATAATATGTCTAAAGAATAGTTTGGGTTCATTTATGCACTTATCTATTAAATCTCTTTCAGTTTCTTCTCTCCGTTCTTATTATCTCAACATACTTGTTTCTAACATCAATATATTTCTCTCATTTGATTTACAATTTCTAGCCTCTTTGCATTTTCTACTGAACCATTCTTTATCCTTTCTACATCTCGCTCCTCCTCTAGGTACAAATTTCTTCACACAAGAATTATATGTCCTTATAAATTCATCCCGTTTTTCCTAAACATCTTCTGCATCTTCAAAATGTTTCCAGTCCACAGCAACAAAGTACTTTCTTAATTTTTCTGTCAGCTTAACTTTATTTAAATCTTTTCACCTTATAATTTTCATCAATGATAACATTTTCATTTTTCAAATTAAATTCCATCAACACATGATAGTTTCAATCATTTCAATGTCCTTAGTAAACATTAAATCAAGTCTTGATGGTTTATCTCTTCTACTAATTCTGGTATCACAATCAACCCATTGAGTCATCAAGTTTTCCACTGCCCAGTTCAATAGTCTATTACTCCATGAGCTCTCACTTCCAGTAGTTGCCAGTGTCTACCAATTTATCTCCTTACAATTAAAATCACCAGCAATAACTATATTACTACTTTCCATCACTATCTTTTCAAGACCTTTTATCACATCTACTTCGTGCTCTTCTTTTCCCCAAGCATTGGTCATAGGTGGTACATGCACTCCTACATAATTCATTATCCTTCCATTTCCACTTCTGATCACCACTCGTAGAATTTCAGACGTCTTCACTTTTTATTACCTTCTCCACATTTACACATTTTTTTGTCAGAATGATCACTCCACCTCCTCCCTTGTCACTTCTATTTTCATCCATAAATCATATTTATCATCACCAATGTCAGGAATTTCCCATTCATTTTTCCATTTTGTCTCACATAATACAACAACATCTGATGCAGTTCTGCTTAACAACTCATTTAATTCCATTTTAGTTGGCGTTAATCCATTTACATTGGTATAACATACCTTGCTTACTGTTTGATGTACTATTTCTTTATTCTCACATCTCTTACTCTCCAGAAAACTTCTACTTCTCCTCCGTTCGTTGCTTGTTTTTATGTTTAGCCTCATTTACTAGCTCCTTTTGCTTCAACCTTTCTGTCTCATCCATATCCGTGTTTATCCATACATTCTTATATTCTTCATCTCCAGACAACCTCCAAGACCTATTAACTACTTCTTCTGCTTGTACTTGAGTTGCAACCTTATTTTTATGGGTCTCATTTTTTCTTCTTCATATTTCCCAATTCTATGGAACTCTTCCACTTGCTTTACTACCTGACTGTCTTCACCCATCACTTTCTTCAGAAAGTTATTCAACAGGTTCTTTTCCTTTTTCTCTCTTTGAATTCTGCTTACTATTTTCTCTTCCTTTTAAATCAAATACAATTACTTGTTTATATTATTCTACAGTGTCTCTCACTATTTTTCCTCTAATAACATTTACCACTTTCTGTTTGAGGTTGTTTCTCATTTTCTTGTTGTTCTATTATTTTCTTTAGTGATTCTTCTTCAAATTTACATCCATGTAACCACTTATTTTGCCTCATTTCCACATCCTTTACACTTGTCTTCATTTCCTCATTTCCTTTCTGAACAGTTTCTACTTTTTTCCTTTATTTGTTTCTTTAAACAGTCATTTTCCATCTTTAACTTCTCAATTTTATCTTCCATCTCTATCAACTTTGCTGTAATAGTCACCAATTCCTCACCTGTCTCCTTCTGGTGTGCCTCCAATGTCTTTATTCGCCCCAATAACTTGTCCATTATTTCTTCCATATACAAAATTTTCCTACACTGCAGTCTATAATTTAGTTCTCTTTCTTCACCAGTAAAACCTTCAAAGGACCTTTTTTCTTTCGGGGTGCTGCCCTCTGCCATGTTCGTCCAAAGTGTGTGTGTGTGTGTGTGTGTGTGTGTGTGTGTTCTCTCACTTCCTCTTCCTTCCCTCCCCCTTTCCTACCTTCCTACCCCCTCTCCCCCTCCCTCTTCCCTGCCCATTTCCTTCCTCCTTCCATTTATCCCATGAAAATGATTCATGAAATGAATTTTACATTTAGGGAGAGAATATGAAAGTCCCTGTGAAAATACATCCAGTTCTGAGTTGGTAAGTTTCTATTTGAAAGATTGATAACTGTTTTTGACAGCATTGTTGATAGGGAAGCTCAAAGTTTCAAGTTTTTTATTATGAGTGATTCTATCATGTTCTAATTTGGAGTTGTTGCTACATTTTAATCTTGTATAAAGGCAATTAAAATATAATATGAGAATATACTTTTAAAGTTAAGGTGAGCTTGATCAAAGTCAGTAACTTGTTGTTTAAGATGATTTTTGTTGTTTATTTCTAAGTTAAGAAGTTTAAACTGACAAGACTGATAGGTTTTAAAGTTAGGTGACTCTTCCAAGTCACTCATAAGAAGGAGGCAGTAGACACCTGCCAAAACGATAATTACTCCCAGTGAGGTCTAAAGCACTGTTCATGGGGTGCTGTAAACTTATCATTAAATCCAGCTGTGACCTCACTGAACGTTTCCCTTTGTGTCTCACAACACAAGGGAGCAGTCACAGCCTGCCCTCTAAAGACAACACTCTTCCTCCATACAAAACTACAAGCACCTAATAACATACACACCCTTTACTCAAAAATTTAAAAATCATCATGGCGACTCCTACACCAGCCTCGGAGTCCCCATCTGGGGAGGGGACCACAAATGTCCCCAGGTCGGACTGCCTTTCTGTCGACGACCCTAAGTGTCTTGAAACCCCCCTCAACTTTTTCTTCATTAACTTCTGCAACATTTGCGGTCTAAGATCTAATTTTCAATTTGTGGAACACCACCTCTCCTCTTCTAAACCTCATCTTCTTTTCCTCATTGAAAGTCAGGTGTCTGAGGCAACTGACAGTAGCCCCTTTTCTGTTCCCTCCTACTTTCTCTATCCTCATTTTCAATCCAAAGCTGGATGCTGCGTTTATGTGCGCAATGACTTAACCTGCTCTCGTGCCCACACTCTTGAATCGTCTGAGTTTTCCACCATCTGGCTATGACTAGAGTCACTCTCAAACAAAATTTATCTGTGCTGTATACCTTTCACCTTCAAAACTAAATTTATCTGTGCTGTATACCTTTCACCTTCAAAACTAAATTTATCTGTGCTGTATACCTTTCACCTAACTCCTCTGACTTTAAGAAATTCTTTGACTACTTAACTTCCAAAGTGGAGCACATTCTGACCCACTTCCCTTTTGCAGAGATCTCCATTCTTGGAGACTTCAATGTTCACCACCAGCTTTGGCTTTCCTCTCCATTCACTGACCATCCTGGCGAACTAGCCTTCAACTTTCCTATCCTCCACAACCTAGAGCAATTGGTGCAACACCCTACTTGTATTCCTGACCATCTTGGAGATACGCCCAACATTCTTGACCTTTTCCTGAACTCTAATCCTTCTGCTTATGCTGTCACCCTTTCTTCTCCGTTGGGCTCCTCCAATCACAATCTCATATCTGTATCTTGTCCTATCGCTCCAATCCCTTCTCAGGATCCCCCTAAGCGAAGGTGCCTCTGGCGTTTTGCCTCTGCTAGTTGGGGGGACCTGAGGAGGTATTTTGCTGATTTTCCTTGGAATGATTACTGCTTCCGTGTCAGAAACCCGTCTTTGTGTGCTGAGCGCATGGAGGCGTATATTCCTCATTCTTTTTCTCATCCTAAACCTTCTAAACCTTGGTTTAACACAGCTTGTTCTCGTGCTATACATGATAGAGAGGTGGCCCACAAAAGGTACTTAAGCCTTCCATCACCAGAATCTCATGCACTTTATATTTCTGCCCGGAACCATGCCAAGTCTGTTCTCCAACTAGCCAAAAACTCCTTCATTAACAGAAAATGTCAAAACCTTTCAAGATCTAAATCCCCTCGTGATTTCTGGCATCTAGCCAAAAATATCTCCAATAACTTTGCTGCTTCTTCTTTCCCTCTTTTATTTCAACCAGATGGCACCACTGCTATCACATCTATTTCTAAAGCTGAACTCTTCACTCAAACCTTTGCTAAAAACTCTACTTTCTGGGCTTGTTCCTCCCTCTCCTTGGACCACCCTCTGACTACTTCATGCCACCTATTAAAATTCTTCGCAATTATGTTTTCCATGCCCTTGTTGGCCTAAACCCTCGGAAGGCTTATGGACCTGATGGGGTCCAATAAGCCTACATTCAACCTGTTCCTAAAAAGGATGACCATTCTAATCCCTCAAACTACTGTCCTATTGCTTTAATTTCTTCCTATCTAAAGTTTTTGAATCTATCTTCAACAGCAAGATTCTTAAACATTTATCACTTCACAACCTTCTATCTGATTGCCAGTACAGGTTCTGTCAAGGCCGCTCTACTGGTGATCTTCTGGCTTTCCTTACTGAGTCTTGGTCACCCTCTTTTAAAGATTTTGGTGAAACTTTTGCTGTTGCCTTGGACATATCAAAAGCTTTTGATATAGTATGGCACAAAGCTTTGATTTCCAAACTACCCTCCTATGGCTTCTATCTTTCTCTCTGTAACTTCATCTCAAGTTTCCTTTCTGACTGTTCTATTACTGCTGTGGTAGACGGTCACTGTTTTCCTCCTAAATCTATTAACAGTGGTGTTCCTCAGGGTTCTGTCCTGTCACCCACTCTCTTCTTATTATTCATTAATGATCTAAACCAAATTTCTTGTCCTATCCACTCCTATGCTGACGATACCACCCTGCACTTTTCCATGTCTTTTCATAGACATCCAGCCCTTCAGGAGGTAAACATTTCACGCAGGGAAGCCACAGAATGCTTGACTTCTGATCTTTCTAAAATTTCTGATTGGGGCAGAGCAAAGTTGGTATTGTTCAGTGCCTCAAAAACTCAATTCCTCCATCCATCAACTGGACACAACCTTCCAGACAACTATCCCCTCTTCTTCAATGACACTCAACTGTCCCCCTCTTCTACACTGAACATCCTCGGTCTTTCCTTTACTTATAATCTGAACTGGAAACTTCACATCTCATCTCTAGCTAAAACAGCTTCTATGAAGTTAGGCATTCTGAGAAGTCTAAAACAGCTTCTATGAAGTTAGGCATTCTGAGAAGTCTCCGCCAGTTTTTCTCACCCCCCCAGCTGCTAACTCATTACAAGGGCCTTATTTGTCCATGTATGGAGTATGCTTCACATGTGTTGGGGGGTTCCACTCATACTGCTCTTCTAGACAGGGTGGAATCAAAAGCTTTTCGTCTCATCAACTCCTCTCCTCTAACTGACCGTCTTCAGCCTCTCTCTCACCGCCGCAATGTTGCATCTCTAGCTGTCTTCTGCCGCTGTTTTCATGCTAACTGCTCTTCTGATCTTGCTAACTGCATGCCTCCCCTCCTTCCGCAGCCTTGCTGCACAAGACTTTCTTCTTTCTCTCACCCCTATTCTGTCCACCTCTCTAATGCAAGAGTTAACCAGTATTCTCAATCATTCATCCCTTTCTCTGGTAAACTCTGGAACTCCCTGCCTGCTTCCACCTTCCTATGACTTGAATTCCTTCAAGAGGGAGGTTTAAGACACTTATTCATCAATTTTTGACTACTGCTTTGAACCTTTTATGGGACTGGCATTTCAGTGGGCATTTTTTTTATTGGATTTTTGTTGCCCTTGACCAGTGTCCTTCCTACATATAAAAAAAAAAAAATGTTGATTAATTAAAGATAATTTGAAGACAAGCTTGCTAGACTTCTGAGACAACTTCTTAAACTGAAGGTTATCAGCAACCCTATTAGACCCATTCCGAGCACTATTAATACATTTCATTATAAATTAGCGAATACTATTACTAGAATCACTAACAAATAAATTTTCCTTAAAAAATTCTTATGATTTCATTAAAGAAATTAATAAATTAGAAGTTCATAATACTGCCATGGCTAGTTTTGATATTGTCACTTTTTACTAATATCCCCCTTGCTGAAACCATTCGAATAATTTGTAGAGAACTATTTAAGGACCATGACAGTTACCTTAATTATACTATAAAAAAAAAAAAACCTATTAGACTTGATAATTAAAGAGTCCCCCTTCTTGTTCAACAGTAAATTATATGTCCAAGTTGACAGTATGGATATGGGTTCTTGTCTTGGCCCCACTCTTGCTAATACTTTTTTATGTCATCATGAAACCAAGTGATTAAATGAACGTCCTAGTGAATTTAAACCTATGTTCTACAGAAGATATGTTGATGACACCTTTCTTTTATTTACACACTCTCAACACAACCCAAAATTTTAAAGTTACTTAAACTCCAAACGCCCCAATATTGAATTCACCCGTGACATGGAAAACGATGGTACTATCCCGATTCTGGATGAAATTGTGACTCGTAATAACAACCAACTACTACTGCAAACCAACCTTCACAGGTTTTGAGGATTAATTATTTATCTTTCATCCCTTGATTGTTTAAGATTAATGCTATAAAAACCCTCTTATATTGATGCTATGCTTTATCTTCCAATTGGTTTGCTTTTGATCATGATGTCAGCTTCTTAAGGGCATTTTTCCACAATAACGGCATCCTGTTAAGCATCATCAATAATACTATCTATTTTTTATGAACCAAATTTAGTCAGCCTCTCTCTTATGAAACACACATGACACCCAAGAAATACATAAAATTACCTTACCATGGCCATCTTAGCTACACTATCACAAAGAGGCTCACTACCAAACTTAAAACACAATATTCTGACACCAAGTTCATATTAATTTTTACCAACATGTTTACTATTGCCTCTTTTTTTTTTTAATTCAAGGACTGTATTCCTATTGGACTTATCTCTAACATAATTTTATGAATTTACTTGTTTGAGTTGCAAGACTTGATATATTGGGGAAACCAACAGGAATCTAACACACAGAATCAGTGAACATAAAAGTAATTCATTATGTACACAGAAACAGTTAGCTCATCCCCTTTATCAGCACTAAGAACACATTCACACACACATGATCATCCATTTTCGGAGAAGGATTTTACATGTTTTTTTAGCTTATTACATAAAGTTGACACATATACAGACACTAAAATATTAAGTTACTTACATTAAACACCTAAAACCTGAATGAAATAACCAGCTGTCTTCATCACAATGATATCTCAAACTCTGCTCGGAGCTTTGAGATTACGGGTTCATAACTAATCTAGTTCTCACACTGCCACTCTTTCTCAGTCCTCACCACACCACAGGCAAGAACACACAAGGTTTGTCTATAGCTTCATACCTTTGTTTTGCTTGGTATATATATATATATATATATATATATATATATATATATATATATATATATATATATATATATATATATATATATATATATATATACAGGTAGTCGCCAACTTACGACAGACCGACTTTATGACAACTACAATATGATAATATTTAATTTTTGTATGATAGCTATTTGGCTAAGATATGTCGAGCACGCGTATGATAACTTTTCCCACTGCTGGCAGCGCGCTCTTTTGAAACATTATCTGCTAGTCTGCAGCTTCAGTGTGTTTGTGTTGTTACTGTCGCGTACATCTGTATATAATATATTGTTTGCTTCAAATACCCATCAGAAATGTGTCAAAAAGAAAATCATGCTCAATTCCCAAGCCTGCTAAGAAAGCAAGAAAAGCCATAGATCTCGACATGAAAATGAAAGTGATCAAGCAGTTTGAAGGGGAGAAGAGAGTGAGTGTAATAGTATGTGATCTTCAACTACCACATTCTACTGTGTTGACAACTTTGAAAGATAAAGAAAGGATTCGTGAAGCTGTTAAAGGTTCAGCACCAATGAGATCTACAGTGATTACAAAACAACGAACTGGACCTATCCACGAAATGGAAAAATTATTAAATGTGTGGATTGAAAGTCAACTCCAAAAACTTGTCCCATTAATCCTTCACACATTGCAGACGAAAGCTTTAAGTATTTTTAAGACGTTGAAGGAGCGTGCTGGAGAAGATTATAGCCAAGAATTTACAGCAAGTACAGGGTGGTTTAAACGATTTAAGAAAAGATTTCAATTGCATAATGTCAGAATCACTGGGGGAAGCAGCAAGTGCAGATGAGGAAGGCGCAAAAAAGTTCATCAAAACTTTGGATGAAGTGATTGTAGAAGAAGGCTATCATCCCGAACATATTTTAAATGTTGATGAGACTGGCTTATTCTGGAAACATATGCCAGAACGCTCGTACATTCATAAAGAAGAAAAATCCATGCCTGAATTTAAGGCTTTCAAAGATAGACTGACTTTGTTGTTTGGCAGAAACATCGCTGGTTTTAAGCTGAAGCCCTTTTTAATTTATCATGCCGAAAACCTGCGAGCTTTTAAAAATGTGAATAGGCATATGCTACCAGTCTATTACCGTTCTAACAAAAAAGCCTAGATGACTCAAGCACTTTTCGAAGACTGGTTCCTAAACTGTTTCATTCCTCAGGTTCGTGAATATTGTTTGGAAAACAACATTCCATTTAAGATTTTATTAGTTTTGGATAACGCACCCGGACATCCATCTCATCTAGCTGATCTCCATCCCAACGTAGAAGTGGTATTTTTACCACCAAATACAACTCCTCTCATCCAACCTATGAACCAAGGAGCCATTGCTGCATTCAAGGCAAATTACCTTAAAATCACCTTTGCCCAAGCTATATCTGCTACAGATGCTGATCCAGAATTATCATTAAGAGATTTTTGGAAAAAATACGATCTTCTTAAATGCATCAAGAACATCGCTGCAGCATGGGAAGCTGTGACAAAGAAATACATGAATGGTGTTTGGAAGAATTGCACTAAACGCTATGTGAGTACTTTTGATGGATTTGATAATGAGAATGAACTAGAAATGATTCGTGACAAAATTGTGAAACTAGCTAAAGATCTGTCGTTAGAATGTGAAATGGAAGAAATCGAGGAATTGCTAGACAAAGAATCTGAAGAACTAACAAATGAAGATCTGATTGAGTTGGAAGAAGAAAAAGTAGCAGAAGAAGAAGGGAGGGAAGCAGCAGCAGAAAAGGAGGAGGAAGAGGAACCACAAAGAATGTTCACCACTAAAGGCTTAGCAGAAGGTTTATCGCAGTTGAATAAACTTTTTGCTCATTTTGAAGGAATGGATCCAAATACTGAAAGATTTTCAAGAATTGAACGCATGGTTCTAGATGCTTTTCGTCCATACCGGGAAATTTATGAAGAGAAAAAAACGAACCATTCAGACAAAACTCAACATGTTTATGAAAAAAAACATCTTCTCCGTCTACCAGTACCCCCAGCAATTACCCCGACGATCCCCAGCCAACCACCAGCAGACAATAATTTCTATTAATTAAATATTAAAATTAGTTTTTGTCTGAAAGTGTAAAATGATTCGTAATCTTGTAATGTATTTTGTATTTTTATGTTTTGCAAATAAATCAGATGTAATAACCAATTATGTATTTGATTCAAACCTACAAATAAATTAAAAATAATACTGTTCGAGTTACGACAAGATCATCTTACGATGGCTCTGTCAGAACCTAATGTCAGCGACTACCTGTATATATATATATATATATATATATATATATATATATATATATATATATATATATATATATATATATATATATATATATATATATATATATAATTGGCTACAGTAGACTATGCATTAAATATAAAGACTATGCATAAAATTGAGCCACTGCTCCCGTCAGTAGATATTATCAAGCTTCCATAATGATATTTAGGAAAATTATGCCTACTGCAGTGTTCACAAGATATAAGACATTGCTGCTAATCAACATGACTGAATTACCAGTTCAAAGGAAATCATTGCTCTCCTTGTCTCCCTGCACTCAACTGTTACACAGGCAAGCTTTATGTTATTGCTATTTATCAGCACCTGCATATTTTTGTATTGTTTCGTGTCATTTACCAATTAAATAACAAAATATGCTGATTCCGAGTCAGTGACTGATAATTCCATATCAGCAACATTACAGGAACAACAGGGAGTTTAAGAAATGGAAAGAAAATGTTTATTCACTTTTATTTACTTATTTGTTTATCATATTTCACGCATAGTCTACTGTAACCAATTTATACGCTAGAGATGCATCAATGTTTTTTTTTTTTAACTTGATGATAGGTTTAGTTTTCCTAATCATCATCTGGTAGCTTGATGAAACCAGACATAACTGTGTGATGTCCTCTGCATAATATCATTCAGGGGTGACTGTAGCAGCTATCATGTGGTGTGTGTGTGTACTTACTAACTGAATTTACCTGTAGTTTATGGGAAGGGAGTAATCTCATAGTATTCCATCTCTATATCTATGCAGTTTGGTCTTAAAACCATTGGCATTGACAACATCTTCACTGAGTTCATTCCATTTGTTTACACTTCTGTGAAGAAAACTATACTTCTTGATGTCTCTTCTACAGTTAACTTTTTTCAACTTCTTACTGTGTCCCCTTGTACTCTGTGTGTCTTAATTTCTTAAACATTCTTTGTCCATATTTTTCATACCATTTATGATTCTATAAATGTTTATTAAATCTCCTCTCTCTCTCCCTCCTGTTTTCAATGATAGGAATTTCCAACACTCTTAATCTCTCTTCATAGGTTGACTTACTCAACTCTGGAACCATCTTAGTGACTGCTCTTTGTACTTTTTCCAATTTTATAACATTACTCCTTGTATGAGGAGACCACACCACTGCTACATATTCCAATCATGTGTGCATGTGCATATGTGTGTGTATGTGCAGAATATATCCATCTGATGTTAAATGCCAATACTGATGTGGAGAAAGCAGATATGAGCAATGGTGTTTGGAAAAATCATGGCCAACATTGCATGTTATAGGTATATAGGTTATAGGTAATCGGATGGAATGGTGTCGTATGATATGTTGGGGCCTTTTGCTGCAAGGAGATCCATGGAACATTATTATCTGAAGCGAAATTCCAGGAAAGCTGTAGACAATATGGTTAACATCATGTCCTCAGAGCAAGGTGCAAAGGGAACTATACAGGGAGGAAGGGAATGAAACTGAAAACCCTGAACCTCTAGATGGGATTTCCAAACTTAGAGATATTTCACATAAAATGAAACTCTGAATAACTGGCAAAGGTTGAACCCCCTATTATGCCAATTTATGGAGATTATATTATACTTCTTAAGAAATGTGATTTGGTTATTTTAGTCCCTCTAGGAGTAATTTGGTTTTCCCTTTACCTTGATGTGTATACTTTGTTACAGTTAGTTCTATTAAAGAGCACTGTCATTCCAGTACAGATGCATCTTTAATCCAAATTTTTTTTCCATGGGTGTAGTCCACACATATTCAGTACCAAACAGTGACAGCAATGACAGGAAACAAATATTTAATATATATAATATACTACGTATTCTTTTTTTTTTTTTGTATAAGCCAATTAAAAAAATTAATTACAGTATAACCCCAGCCATCCCACATTTAACTATCCAGAATTCTCAAGCAACTGGAATTTTTTTCAAGGGAAAATAAATAAAATAATATTAAAAAAAATCACAAATATTTGAAATTGGCACCAGGCAAGCAGTGTCAGTGAAATGTTTTACTTTCCTGCCACTGGCAGAGCTGTGAGTACTGCCCAACACCAAGCTTGTTAGGTGAGTGTTTCTGCTGGCTATACATACAATTTTCTTAATTATCCACCATGCCTTAAGTCCCAGCCAAACATAAACATGAACATTGGTCGCGTCAAAGCAAACATCAATATCACTGGTGTCAGAGCCTACACTGGTTAAAAGGCCCAAGCTTGTGGAAGAAAACTCTGATAGCCCCCATCTTCATCTAACTAGTAATACATGTGAATAAAATTAATGATAAGGAACTAGTTTTACAACACATATATAGAGTAGTAAATAAGGAACATTAATGTGTACCCTGAAAATTTATGTAACAAAGTCAACACATGAGTAAATACAGTCCTTTTATCTTATGTTGTTTTTTATTGCTTTTTTTTTCATTTGTATCTGTCATACTTACAAGTACTAGTGTACAGTATTTTACTTTGGTTTTTACTGAAAATAGAATATTTATAAAAGTAACACTCAATCAACTGGAAAATTCAACTACCTGAAACACACTATTCCCTCATGGGTGCCAGATAGGTTATAATGTACTTAGGAGTTGATATATTTGAAAAAAGGATAGCAGATAGCTTTTTTTGCTGAAGCTTTGTCCTTTATCATTGTCCTGATAGAGTAGTGTTGCTAATGTCAACCATGACATAAAAGCCACTAGATCAAATTAGCACCTCAGTAGACATTTTTAATTTCTTTTTTATCTTCTTGCATTAAAATACATAAACAAAAATAATAATGATTATGTTGATAATGTTGGATTACTTATCCCTATTAGCCATGAAGACTGAACTGAGTTTAATGACTATGAATTACTATCGTAGAAGAGTAAACAAGTGTAGATGGGTATACCACATCTAATTAGGAGAACAGTTGTGCAATGGTGAGACACTTACAATTTCAAATTTCTTAACTGTAATGGTATTTCCATACTGGACAAAAAAAAAATGAAATGTGAATATGGCCAGATGAAGTAACAGAACAGAGGAACCCACAATCCCCATTATAGTCCAACTTTTCAGACTGTATGGCTGCTTCTCCTGCTGACTTACTCTAGCTGGCACTTGTAGGACAATGGGACATTATGCATTGTTATATATCAGTCTGTGTCTGCTAGTGAATACACCCTTAATAAACTATTACTTTCAGTTATCTAGTTTCACTCTGTTAAGCTCAAAAATAAATCTAACTTTATTTCTACCTGGTGAACAATACTTTTTACTTCACCTACCATTTCAAAATCCAAAAAGTATCTGGTTCTAAGGCTTTTGGATAGAAAGTCATGAAACTGTAGGTACAAACACATACTTGTAAAGAGACAATCCAACAAATAGGTAGTCTTACCCTTTCTCCATCTCTTCATCTACTACAAGCCGTCGCTCTGTGCCTCCTACTGCTAGAATGCAAGATTGAGGTGGATTAATGATGGCACTGAAGTTTTTCACTCCCATCATGCCAAGGTTGGACACAGAGAAGGTGCCTCCCTGAAAGAGAAAAATATGGTCAAGCATGCTAGGAATGAAGAAAATATATAATTCACATTACATAAAGTTATATGTAATAAGTTTTCATATTTTCCTGATCTCACTAGGATTTTGGTAAAAAAAAATTAAGGAAATAACTGTGCACAGGAAATATGTTTGTCCAAATGATAGAAACAATGTAAGGATGAAATTGCTTTGGTTGAGGAAAAGTTCTCTTAAGGTTTTTGAACCCCATTCTGATGGAATCCCAAAGCAATGGTAAATGTGCATTAGAATGGAATTGAATTACTGAATACATAGAGGTAAAGACAAATTTTTTAAAGATATTAACTTGTAAGTATGAAGGCAAATGTCATAGAGTAATTTAAGTGAAACATGGTAATGAACATGTATGTATGTATGTATGTGTGTGTGTGTATATATATATATATATATATATATATATATATATATATATATATATATATATATATATATATATATATATATATATATATATATATATATAATTTATTTATTTATTTATTAATTATATATAAGCTCAAGAATGTTACAAATTCAATATGACTGAAAGATAAATTATAAACCAAAGTTTTTTGGTTGAGGTGAAAAATCACTTGGGTGGTTTCATTTAGTTATCATTATTACCATTAGTTATTATTTTATATTATTATCATTTTGCAGAAATACTTAATGAACAGCAAATGGAACAGTATAAAGAGCCTTGACATTCAATAACCAAGTGTAAAAAAAAAAAGTTCCAGCAATAAAGACATGGATGTCACAAAAAAGAAATTCTCAAGAATTAAATTCAATCTGGTTTGATACACACACTAAAATAATTTTGGAACTAATATTCAGCCATCTCTGCTAGAAGCATGCTTTGTTAGTGTTTGGTCTCTCTTCCCTTAAAATTTAATGATACCAGATTCATAATTCCACACAGGAAGATTGGTGAGACAGAGGATAGGGAAGATGGATCATGGAGTGACAAAGGACTGCTGTTTTTTTATCATCTTGATGGCAATGATGGTGACAATTATGGTGATGAGAGGTGGTAATTGGAATGGTAGATATATTAAGCTTTCAGGTATTTCTAAATTTTCTGTTACATAACAGTATCTCTTTCTCTCTCTGATAATAGAAATCTACCTAACGTATTGTTCATTGAGTAATTTCGTTATTAAAAGTTTTAGAAGTTGTATTTAAAAAAATATATGAATGTGCCTGTGGATACTTTCATAATTCATTTGTATTTGTATTTAAATCAGCAGTATTTTGGTGAAGTAGAACCTCTTTCACTTGAAATAGTTGAGGGAGACCTGAGTTGAATTAGCTGAAGTTCTAAATTATCCAATGGTTATCTCTTGTTTTCTACACCTTGATGCCATGGAGTGGGATTGAGGAAGGGAGGGAGGTGTGTTGGGTGTGCTGCTGTGTTCTGGCAGTCAAGATGTAACACTCATAAAAAATTATAAAGATAAAGATACACTCATAAAAATTATAAAGATTTATCATCAGTACAATCTACCACCTACAAAATCTATTTATCCACCTAGGTATGTAGAATGATCTCTTGTAATATACAGATTCTATTCCTCATTGATATCAAGAGTGTCTGAGGTTACCAACTGGGATCTTTTTCTGTTTCCTCCTATTTCATCAATCCTGATTTTTAAACCAAAACTGGCTGTTATGTTTATATACACAATAAGGTGACTTGCTATCATGCCCATGCTCACAAATCTAGAAATTTTTCATCATATAGCTAAGACTTCACTTGTCTTTTACCTAACTTCTATGTAAAATTCTTTGATTTGATGACCAAAGTGGAGCACATTTTAACCCATTTCTCCTTTGCTGAAGTCTCCATACTTCAAGACTTCAATGTTCATCAGTTTTGGTAGTCTTTCACCAACCAATCCTGTACACAAGCTTTCCCCACAATTTCCATTTTTTTATAAACCTCTAACCCTTTCACTTATTATGTCAAGCTGTTGTCTGTATCAAACTTTTCCAAATTATAATCTCACTTTTACATGTTCCTGTGCCACCAAAGTGGAGGTGCTCTGCATTACACCGTTACTAAATGGGAAGATGGTGTTGTGATGGTATTACTGTAACCATAAATATATAGGAATCCACTGCAATAATTTACATTATGTAATGTCTAATGCAATATAATCATTGGATGGTGCAATCAATTTCTCTGATTACAGATGCCATAATTACCATATATTTTGGTGTATAAATCAACACTTGAATCATCCTGAAAAAAAAAAAAAAAAAAAAAAAAGGATGGAGGGGACAAGGGTCTTCTTATACGCCTGATACAAAAACAATGACCTTAAAATTTTATGCAGAATATCATTGCAAATAAACAACAATCTTTTACTATGACTTTTGGGAAAGTTAGACAAAGTAAAATAGGAATCCGCTTTGACAAAAATGCGCTGAAACGTATTCCCATAGAAAAGTGTGTAAAGAAAATTTAATGTAGTACAACTACAAACCTCTGCTGGCATTGTATACAGATGAATAAAGCTGGAGGCTGTGTGAATATTCCTTGGTTTTTCCCAACGCTAGAGGAGGAGCTAGATAAAGGTTTTAAAGGCATGGAACTCCAGCTCAGTGGTAAAATAAAGCAAAAACTGAGGATAAGATGAATCTCTCCAAATTGCAATGTTGTAAAAAGATGAAGTTCATTTACTGAGAAAAACTTCATGTCAGTATATTTAATCAAAAGAAACATGATATATATGATATATAGGAGATTATGGCTGACAGCCTGACACACACAGGCAGTGCAAGGCAAGGCTTTGTTTATGTTTAGGAAAACTGATCATACTGCATGTAATTTTACAGCCTCTTCATCCATCCATCCTTTTTCATGAAAATGTACAAAAATACCAGGTGAGAATTTTATTTTAGGTTTAGTTTTGTGCTTGAAGATGATGGTACTCTATTTCTGGTAATACATTCAAGGTATTTTATTTAATTGTACTGCTATATCACCATCTCAGTTGTCTGGTGCTCATTGATGCAAACTTCACCACAGATGGTTTGGTAGTTTGGATGTCATCTTATACCACTGATATCAGCTAAAACTATGAAATTCTGACTGAAATTTGGTGGTCATTTTACCTAAAAGTCGTCTTATCTGCTGAAATATACGGTAACTCATCATTCCAATGATCTACTGTACTTATCACCTGTCTTTATAAATCTTTCAATTCAATAATCAATAAACACTTTCTTACCACTAATAGTACATATTTAGGTAAGGTAATATTTCACTCTAAATAAGCATTACACTTATTGTAACTGCTGATTTAGCCAGTGCCAGAGGTGTGGCATGATATCACAAAAAGTGTAATACTTATCTAATGCAAGATATATTTGATTTAAATATTATACATTACATGACAGAGCCCTGTACTTGTCCTGATTTTATATTACCAAAGCAGTCTGGTCCTTTTCAATATTCTCCAGGAATATCTGAATCTGGATGGTGCATCCATGGAAGAAAACCACATTGTGACTTTGGGTACCCCCAATGCCCTCACTGGCAGCCTAGAGTTCTATTTGTGCTCAGCACTTCAAACTGACTGGAGATATTCTCTGTACACTCAGGAGCACATGACATTTCCTTAAGTTTCTCAAGATGAAACAGTGAGTGCTCACATCTTAACATTCTTTTGTTTGGACTTAACATAGTTCAGTAAGGCAACAAATAATCTGTGATTAGTAGCAAAGAACTCAGCACCAGAAAATTTGCAGTCCTGCAGTATCCTTCAGCAAGTACTCAGAAGTACAGTAAACTCTCTAATTTGAATATTTTAATCATGGATATCAGACAACCTGGATGCTTTCTGAGACTCAGATACACATAAACTGGATGAATATCTGGGTTATTTAATGATTTTTTGCCAGAATCTGGATGGCTCTCTTAAAACAACAGATGGTGCATCACATAAGCAGTCCAAGCAAGTCTTAACTATGAACTGTGTCAGTGACAAAAAAATGGTACATTTTCATCATAACTAAGAAAAAGGGTCACAAACAGCTGGCTTGTGTCATAAATTTGTGCAGGCTGCTGAGATTGTGTCTACCCTGTCTTAGTGCAGCTCATGACTGAGTTTCCCATTGTCAAGATGCTGCACTGTAACAACATCTGGGAAGGAATAATCTAGCCAAAATGGATGAGTTGAATGTTGCTAATGATACAGAACTCACAACAACAACACTTGAGTACATACCAGCAAGTTCAGTGGTGAAGCTTTAGTCTCTGATGCCAAGAACTTGCAATCCTCAACCTTTTAGATCTTGTGAAATTTAGGTGAGAACTGTTGGTGTTCCTGGTATCATAACCATGGAGACCAACACATATCTCATAGCCAGCTCTTTCAGTGCTGGTAGATACATTAAAGTTGCCCAAGATAATACCTGTCCTGAGAGGAACCCAAGTCCAAAACTGAGCCGAGTTTTGTAAAGACCATCTCTTAAATTTAACCCTTACTGCTGGTGTCTTGCCATTCCAAAGTATTCTTGTCTCCAAGAGTTCCACTATATCCATCCTTAGCCTAATCCTTACCTGAAATTCATGTGGCTGTAGCTTTCCTTCTCTGGCACGAGCAGCAAGATTCTTCATGTCAGCAGAGATGGTGGCCAGGCCCTTCTGTTCAGCTCGGAATATGATGGGGGTAATAAGTCCCCGATCAGTACTGACGGCTACACTTACGTCCACATTATCAAAACTGTGGGACATAAATAGTGATGAATACCATACAAGCATGAACATGTAGGCATGCATTAATCCAACCAACAGCACACACACTCTCATCCATATACAAATTCTGAAAACTTAGAGATTAAAGGGAAAAAAAATGCAAAAGAAAATCTGCAGGATTATAGTGGGACCTAATAAAGATAATACTTAAAACTTCAGCATCTCAATCATCAGCACTTCCTCTGTCTATTAAGGGAAGAAGCCTCTCAGCCATCCATATGCTCACTATTTACCACTTCTAGATGTCTCTTGTCCCCTATTGCAGTGAGATATTACAATTGCTTCAAGCCAATCAGAGTCCATAGTATAATAATCAAAGCTGCATCCCATATTTATGTATTGATGAATTCATGAACAACCTATAAAAAACTGTATCCATCATAACCATCAGAATTTCAATAATTTAATCTCTTGTAGTGGCAATGATGGACTACATGACTGTGTCAAGGAAAGTGATGAAATGGTTGTTGGATGTGAAGGTGAAGAGAGGAGCTGGGGGTGGTATGTCAGACTACTACCTGGTCAAGGGAAAGCTGAGAGTAGACAATGGATGGATAAAGGCACAATAAGGGGGGGTAAGACAAAATGAGTTCTGAAGGTGAGTTGGAGAAGAGGAAGAAGACAAAAAAGTACTAGGAAAAGATTGCAAAAGAGTGGAATGTAATGGAAGACCAGGAAGTGGGTAATGTGGAAAAGGACTGGTAGTGTCTCAAAAGTGCAGGAGTGGGTTGTGCAGAGCAAGTGTAGGGGATAAGACAAGTTGGAGGTAATGTGAGGAAAGGTAGTGAGTGGTGGTGAGCGGTGGTGAGAGGAAGTCAGTGTAGCAGCAGAGGGAAGGAAAGAAGCATGCGTGTGGAATATGTCTGCAGAAGAAGGGTAAGGGGTCGTACAAGAAATAATGAGAGAAAAGGAACAAAGCAAAGAGGGTAGTGCAAGATGCAAAGATGAGGGCAGATGAGAGGTGGGGTAGTAAGTTGAGGGAAATCTTACATGTGAACATGAAAGTGTTCTGGAAAGAAGGAAAGAGGACAAGGAAAGAAACAACTGTGAATAAGGAGACTGTGAAAGTTGGTGATGGGGTGGTGCCGAGTGAGAAGGACGCAGTCTGCAAAAGATGGGCAAAACTGAAGGATTATTAAATGTAGAGGAGGATGAAGCAGTGATTGCTGCAGTTGGTGGAGGAAATAGAGTTAATGCATCAAGAGAATTAAACAGTGTACCAATCAAAGGAGAGGAGGTAAGAGAGACTGTGAGGGAAATGTAAAAGCTGCAGGTTTGGATGGATGTGCTGTAATGTGCTTGAAGAGGGGTGGGGAAGACATTATAGTGGTTGATAAGGTTACTAAATGTGTGCTTTATTGCTGACAAGGTGTCAGGAGGATAAACAAATGCATGAGCAGTTCCCTTGCGTATAGGAAAAGAAGAGACAGGAATAATCTAATTATAGGGATATAAGATTGCCAAGTGTGATAGGAAAGGTGTATAATAAGGTACTGCTGGCAAGGAAAATCAGGAAAAGAACAGAAAATGCTGTTCAAGAAGAACAGGGAAGTTTAATAAAGGTAAAAGGTTGTGCAGACCAGATTGCAGTAAGACAGCTGTGTGAAAATTTTATGGAAGAAGGGAAGGAAGTCTCTTTTTAGGCATTCATGAACTTGGAGAAAGCCTATGATAGGACTGACAGGAAAGGAACAGGGGATGTTTTGAAAGTATATAGAGTTAAAGACAGGTTGCTGGAAAGACTGAAGAGCTTCTATGTATATAGCAAGGCATGTATGAGAGCTGGCAATGGAGTATGAATTCTTTTCCACCAGAGTAGGTTCGTCTCATGGTTGTATAATGTCACTATGGTTGTTCAACTTGTATATGTATAGTGTAGTAAAGGAGGGTTTTAAACAGAGGTTCAAGTTGAATCAATGAGGAGAAAAGGGTATGGTACTGGTGGGTGAAGCTGTTCAGATATGACTGAGACTGTGATACAAAAAATTTTAGAGACCCACCACCAAGAACACAGGTGTTCTTTTCTTTTAATTAATTTGCTGCTAGGTTAGGATTACATTCTATTTATATGTTGAAGATTTGCTGAGCAGCTTTCTTTCTTAACCCAGGCCTCACTTCATTCCCTGGGATAGATGGTGTGGCCACCATCTCTGAACCTCTTCACCCACTGGTACACAGTTCTCTCTCTACTTTGAGCAATGTTAATTATTTCTTATATGTTTTTATTACTTGACACAAAGCAACCACAGGTGCTACTTCACCAACAGTAATAAGTAGTTTAAACATTGGAAGATGATATGGAAAGGTATGTAACAATAACTTCAGAAGAAATCAACTCCAGAATATGGGTTCCAGTCATTTCACTGTGTATATTAATGATATGAAAGAAGGGATCAATAGCGATATGAGTTTATTTGTGGATGGTGCTAAACTGACAAAAACTAGGAACAGAGGAAGATCAGAAAACTTTACAACAAGATTTGAACCAAATAAAAAAATGGAGCAGTAAATGGGAAATGAATTTTAATGCAAAGAAATGTAGCTTATTGGAATTTGGGAAGAGTAAAAAAAAAGACCCTCTGGTGATTACAAGTTGAAAGATGACTATATTGGAAAAAGAATTAAAGGAAAAAGATCTTGGAGTGATAGTAGCAGACACATTAACAGATGATTACCATATAAACAAGATTGTTGGGGAAACAATGAATTTGCTAAGGAATACAAGAATTGCAATTGCATACTTGGATGAAGAAATGATGAGGAAACTAATTGTAACGATGATTCATCTGAAATTGGAATATGCAGCTGTAGTATGGTCACCAAGTCTCAAGAATCACATCAGGAAACTACAGAGGATACAAAGGGCAGCAACAACAATGATCCCAAACTTAAGTGAAGAGACTTATGAAATGAGACTAGAAAAACTAAACCTTCCAACTTTAGAACAAAGAAAGGAGAGAGGAGACTTAATTACAATATACAGACTAATGGAAGGACTGGAAAAGCTTGACAGTAATGCCACTGTGACGTGGGATACGAGAGACACTAGAGAACACAGAAAGAAGCTGAAAAATGAAATTTGTAAAAGAGATATCAAAAAGAACAGTTTTCCACATAGAGTAAGAGTAGTTAATAAATGGAATTGTCTAAATAAGGATGTTGTGCACGCAAAAACTATTCATAATTTCAAGGCCAAGATAATAGTAGATGCAGAGGTGGGACAGTACAAGCATAGCTCCTTTCCCGTGTGACACAACTAGGTAATCATACATACGTGCGCATGTGCATGCCAGAGGAGATAATAAGGCAACAACAACAGGAACAGGATATGGAAAAAAGTTATTAAAATATAATAAAGGAAAAAAGTAATCTTGAGAGAAACATGGTACAGAGAAAAGGTGTGGTGGTATTTGGGGTTAATGAGAAAAACCTGCTCATGAAAATGGCTAAAGAGAATGAAGTGAAAAGGGCTAAGGAAATAATAGCAAAAGTGGTAGAGGAAGGAGAGGAGATAATCGAACAAAGTGAAGAGGTTTACAGGATTGAAAAGTATGAAGAAAATGGAACAAGACCAATGAAAATAAGATTCATGTCACAAACAGCAGTGGAACATATCTTGCAAAGAACAGGAAAATTGGCAAAAGTAGAAGAAATGAAGGAAATATGAATAAAAAGAGACATGAACGAAGAAGAGAGAAGTAAATTGAAGGAACTGAGAGTAGAGACCCCAGTCAAAAAAACTAGAACAAGCAAAAAGATTCACCTGGAAAGTTGTGGACATGAAAGTGAGGAAATGGTGGCACAAAGATGCCACACAAGATCACCAAGCAGAAGTTTAAAGATTATGTATACTAACATGGTTTGGTGTTGAGCCTATTGGAACTTAAAGACTACTTAAAAAACAATAAACCAGATGTGGTATGTTTAACAGAAACCAAACTAAAAGAGGAAATAAAGCTGGGATTTGCAAAGGAAGGATGTAGCACATGGAGGAAAGACAGAAAAGGAAAGGGAGGAGGAGAGTGATGATATTGGTAAAAGAGGATATTGTTGTTGAGGAAGTGGAATATGGTGATGGAATGAGGCAAACATTTTGTGTTGTGATTAAGAACAAAGGAAGTGAAAAAAGGAAAATCATTGTGACAGACATACCACCAAAAACTAATGCATGGAAGACAAATAAATTTAAAAGCATGTAACTAGAAACAAGAAACAGTATAAATGAAATGATGAAGAAAAGTAACAAAGTGCTCTTAGTAGGCAACTTCAACACTAAAGGAATTAAATGAAAGGAGATGGAAGCGAAAGAAAATGTCAGGTCATGGAGAGAAGAACTTATACAAATCATGACAGTGAATACAATGAGACAGTAGGTGAACAAGCCTATGAGATGCAGAGGAGAAGAAGAACCATCTCAGATGGACTTAGTGTTTACAAAAACTCCATAAAGTAGACCAAGTATATATTATCTGGGTCCACTGGGAAGAAGCAATCATGTGATAACAGAAATAGTACCATAGGAGGAAAAAGTGTTGCACAGGAAAGAACAACACAAATATAGGAGATAGAACTATGGTAAAGCAAACTTTGCAGAACTTAATAAATTCTATGGAAAGATGAACTGGAAAGAGCTATTTGAAGGTAAAATAGTGCAAGAAAATTAAATATTTTTGAGCAAGTATAGAGAGGGGGTGCAACAGTTTGTATCAACTTATAAAGTGGAAATTGGGAAGCATGAATGATATAATGCCAGGTGTGTAGAAGCAAAAAAGAAAAAGGACAGGGCATGGAAGAAAATGATGAGAAAACTGAACAGCAAGGAATGAATATAGAAATGAAGAAGAAACTTTGAAAGTGACAGAGTAAGAAAATGCAAGGAAGAATCCAAGCTCTTCTACAGATACATAAATGGGAAAATGAAACATAAGGATGGCATAAACAAATTAAAAAGGGAAGGAAAAATTTATGAAACTACTGAGGAGGTAAGTGAACTAATGAATGAGAGTTTTTAATCTGTTTACAAAGGAAACTAAATTTGTGGCACTGAAAGAGGCATCACATAATGAGGGAATATAGAAGATACAAGTAAAGAGAAAAGAAATAAAGAAACTGCTGGAAGGCCTGGATGTTAGAAAAGCTATGGGACCAGATCAAGTAAATGGATAGATATTAACAGAATGCAGAGAGCAAATGGAAGAACCCAAATAGATATAATTAACAGCTTGTTAAGGGAAGGAAAAGTGCCAAGGGAATGGAAAAGAGCTAACATTGTGCCAATATACAAAGGGGGAAGTAAAATGGAACCATTAAATTATAGACTGGTGTCACTAACAAGTATTGTAAGCAAGCTTTGTGAAATAGTAATTAAAGACAGATGGGTGGAATATCCAGAAGATGAAAAGATAAATACAGAAAAGGAATTTGGATTCAGGAAAGGGAGATCCTGTGTCACAAATCTACTGAGCTTCTATTCAAGAGTAATAGATGGAGTGCAAGAGAGGGACAGATGAGTTGATGCAGTATACCTGGATCCCCAAAAACAACATTTGATAAAGTTCCCCACAAAACCCTTATGCAGAAGCTTGAGAATGGAGGAGGACTAAAGGAAGCAACATTGAGATGGATGGATGATTATTTACAAGGGAGAGAAATGAGAACATAATCAGAGACACTAATTCAAGTTGGCATGAAGTGACAAGTGGGGTACCACAAAGATCTGTGTTGGCACCGATTATGTTTCAAATATATATAAATGGTATGACAGAGGATCTTAACAGTTATATAAACCTGTTTGCTGATGATGCAAAAATAATGAAAGTAATAAAAGATGAAAATGACTGCAAGAAGTTGCAAAAGGATACTGCCAAGATAAATGCATGGAGGCAAAGATGGAAACTAGAATTTGATGCCAGGAAATACCACATATTGGAAATAGGAAATAGTAAAAAGATACCTTTATGGAATTACAAAATGGGAAGAGAAATAATAATGAAAAATAATGAAGAAAAAGATTTGGGAGTAATGATTCAAGACACACTATCACCTGAAAGGCACATAAAGGGCTCTACATATGGTTTGTTAACAAACATTAGGGTGGTGTTTAACTAAGTGAATAAAGAAATTATGAAGAAAATTATAACAAGCATGATACATCTTAAATTGGAAAATGCAGCAGTAGTTTGGGCTCCACATAGAAAAAAAGATATAAGGAAGCTGGAAAGAATACAGATAGCAACAAATATAGTACCAGAATTGAAAGACAAGCTATAATGGAAGACATGAAGAAATGGGATTACCAACACTACAAGAGAGAAAGAGGAGACCTGATAACAATGTACAAACTAGTAAACAATATAGAAAAAAAAAATAAAAATACTGGGTACTAGAGATGGAGGAGGGAAAGAGACATACAAGAGGGCATGGGAAGAAAAGAGAGTGGGTGTTTGAGTGACATCAAGAAATACTGCTTCCCATATCAAACTATTGAAATCTGGAATGATTTGAAGGAAGACGTGGTTATGACAAACAGTGTTTAAAGAGAAACTGGATAAATATGGATATAGAGACAGGACAAAATAACCTTTGGCTTGTACAACTTAGTATACACACACACACACACACACACAATTGAGGAGATACTCTGTAAATACAAAGAGAAGATATAACAAAGACTGCTATAACAGAAGATATGAAGTAGTGAGAGAGGATTGGAAGGCATGGAATTAATCAGTAGTTACCAAACTGCAGGCCATGACCCCCAGAGGGGGCCATTGAAAATTACTGCATTTTTAGAAGGTTTATAAGGGTGGGGGTCATGGTAGGTTTGGTACTACTGAAAGGGGTCACATATTGGAAAAATTTGGGAAACACTGAAATAAATAGAGGAGAATAAAGTACACAGGAGCTGTGGCAAAACTACACAACTGCAAGAAATAAGTATGTAAGGGTTATTGGAAAGGACAAGTTATGAGTAAGAAGTTATGGACAAATGTAAGAAGGAACCAAAACTTTTCTTTAGATATGTGAACAGTAAAATTAAAAATAGAGGAGGAATAAATAGGTTGAAAGTAAATGGTCAAATGTGAGAGGAGCCGGCTGAAATGGCAGAGAAAATAAGAGTTTTCAAGCAGTGTTCACAAGAGAAGACTTTCGTGTAACAGAGTGAGATGAGCAAAGAAATGGGTCTATGGGACAGACATGGGCATGATTATGATTACTAATCAAAAAATCATAATCCATGGCTCTGATTACATAATCAAATCATAATAAAAAAGTAGGTAACTTCTGTAATCATAATCAAATCATAATAAAAAAGTAGGTAACTTCTGTAGTCAATCATATCATAATAAAAAAGTAGGTAACTTCTGTAATCATAATCAAATCATAATCATATTTTCTTTATAATAATCAATGGTTAAAATGTGATTGTGATTATTTCTTTGTAATTTCCATGAAGCGCTTCACTTTCAAGTCCAAGTATGTTTTGAAAGCTTAGCACCGTATCATGTTTTTTACTTGCTTGTCTCCCATGATATACTAGTATCAGTTAAATGAACACAAAACCTATACATATTTCAGCAGACTTGAAATGCAGTACTGGTGAAAATGACTGCCGCCAGGCTGGTGTGGAAGTGCACAACCAAAGGGTTACATATGAAACATGTTGTCTGCGTAATCAATGCAACGTGTATCAATCGTGAAACTGTCTATCATTGTGTATTTACCTAGTTGTACAATACAGGGTTCGAGCAGGATTCATAGTGTCCTGTCACTTTATCTATATCTATCCAGCATTTCCTTAAATCTATGTACATTTGGTGCTGTAACAAACTCTTCATTTAGACCATTCCAGATATCCACAGTTCTATGAGGAAAACTGTACATCTTGATGTCCCTCAAACAATGACTCTTCCTGATCTTCTTTGAATGGCCTCTCATCTGTCCAGCTTCATCTTCTTCCAGCAACACCACATCCTGCTTGTCTATCTTCTCAAAGCAGTTTCCTTTTTTATACATCGTTATTAGATCTCCTCTTCCTCTTCTAACCTGCAAAATTGGCAGTCCCATTTCTTTCAACCTCTCTTTATACTTTAGGTCTTTCAGCTCTGGTACCATCCTTGTAGCTGCCCTCTGAATTCTTTCCAACTTCCTTAAGTCTTTCTTTATATGTGGAGACCACACCAATGCTGCATATTCCAGTCTGGGACATAGCATAGTGGCTATAATTTTACTTCGGCAAATCACTTTTCTGCTGAAGTACACTTTCCCATGAGATATGCTACGTCACCCCTTGCCGGCAGTGCTAAAACATACGGGCCTTTGGACGACATTTCAGTAGATATGGAGATGCCTGTGGCTAATATGGTGAATTATTTATTTGACCACGGCAAGCGTGAAGAAGAATACAAGCAGATTGTGGAGGACAATGCTACCAAGAGGCCCGGCAACTGCCCTGCATTAACCCCTGTCGTCTGCAATGCTCAGATATTTGATGCTCTCAAGGTTGAAGCGAAAAAGACTGATTCTCGTATGAGAGAGGTAAGCAATGACATTCTGATGGCTGCCACTATCATCATAAGTCGCTCACTACTCTAGACATATTGCACAAGATAAGGGTCACGCAGGGGTTGCCCAGGAAGTGGGTATGCTAAATGGAGCTCTTGCATTATTTGGGAATGCCAACTACCGTAATAACTTGGCCAGGCGATTCACCATCAAGTGGGAAATTAATCCCAAATACACTCACTTGTGCTCAGATAAGGTACCCATGACGCAGTATCTATTTGGTGACGATGTCTCGCAGTCAGTAAGACAGATTGAAAAGTCTGAAAAGCTCAGGAACAAGATCGCGCCGAAGAAACCTTTCCCAACATGGAAATCGGCAGCTGGCAGGTTTGGTGGAACAAGACCAAGAGGCTTCTTTGGGAGAATGCCTTACAGGGGCTTCTCGTCCCGATTCCACCTTTACGGGCCCCGCAGAGGTGGCTTCACAAGGCAGTCCTTCTCCAGGCAGGACACTGAGCCAAAAAACGCCCAGGGCCGGGGAAACAATCCCCGGCAATAACTCAGGTAAACCACAAATTTGAAGCAGGTAGGTTTGTGCATGAATGGCATAAGATCACAAGTGATCCATTTATTTGAGATATTGTTGCAAACTGTCATCTTGATATTGATGTAGCCAACAATGAACATTTATTTCATGATGAAATAGAGACGTCGCAGTGAGGCTGGTAGATACCTATCAGCGCCAGCATTTTTAATTGTCTCCAATTTCGTGGGGCAAAGGGGTGACTTAGCTAAATTTGAAATCGATGTGCAGGAAAAGTACAGCATGAATTGCTGCACAAGTGTATCTAAAATTAAAAACATAACCCTTAATATTAATATTCATACTTACTGGTGTATGATAAGGCTTTGTTAATTGAATTATAAGATAAAACTAAAAATAGGTAATGAATTTTTTTTTAAATAAGTATAAACAGTAAAAATAAAAGGATGTTGACTTCAGCTTGTGCATTTTATCTGGGAATGTTGAAAAATATCAGATATCACTGACACGTCCTGTATATGAAAGTAATCAGTGAAATAAAAAAAGAACAGCACCGCTGGCGGACGTACGACATACTTATCTTGATCATGATTCTTCAGTTAAAGAAAGCGCCGCGCGCCGTTAGGGAGTGTAAAGTGTAAACAACAGCCTCTCAGTTCTGCCGATACAAAGGCCTTTACTTTGCTTTACTATATCCTGAATAGGGTATAGCTCGTTCTTTCAAGAATTTTCTTAATTCCGCTGTAGTCCATGATTGTGGCGGTGATGTATCCATTGTGCAGGGTAGTCGAGTGTCTGTGTTTTGGTTTGCTCGCTGCCCAAGTACCCGAGGATAGTGATCGTACCGCAAAAATAGTCTCTGATACAAAATTATATTTTCTTTACATTAAATGGATTTGCCTGTTGTTTAGTACATGAAAATGCAAGTATATATTAGTATACTTCCATTGAGGTCAGTAGAAAATTACAGATTGCCTGCCTTGATATACTTATAGGCTCTTTTAAGAATATTATCTGAAATTATGAATAGAGGCTCAAACAATGTCATGTGCTGTCAGTTATCACGAAATTAATTGACTTAAAATTCAGACGCATTACTGTGCAACGATACACCTTTGTAAGCTTGTAAAACCTTGCCCCAAAAAGTATTTATTTTCCGGCGAGAATTAAAAATTCTGGCGCTATCTGGTATCAAAACGCTCACTGCGACGTCTCTAAATGGAATATGTGTTTTCCACTGAAGAACAAAGAATCTTATCTCAGGAAATTAACAAACTGCTCGAGCTTAAAGTAATCACAGAAAATCATAGACAGCATGAGCAGATTCTATCCCCTATTTTTCTGAGGAAGAAAAAGAATGGTGAATATAGAATGGTCCTTAATTCAGAGAAGCTAAACAAGCATATTCCATATAAGCATTTTAAGATAGAAAACTTTGAGCAGGCAATTAGGCTCATCAATCATAATGACTACATGGCCTCAGTTGATTTACGGCATGCTTACTACTACGTAAAGATAGCAGATGAGCAACAAAAATATCTTAGTTTTAAATGGCAGGGGAAAATTTACCAGTTCACATGCCTTCCCAATGGTATTTCTGAGGGCCCATGGCTCTTTACTAAACTAATGAAACCCATCTTTGCTACATTGAGAGAGAAGGGATACACTATCACCAGCTTTATTGATGACACTCTCATGTGCAGCCGTTCATGGTTAGGCTGCAAGGAATGCACTCAAAGCACAATGCAGGTCTTAAGCAGAATGGGTTTCTGCATCAATGTAGAAAAGTCTGTGTTAAAACCCACCAAAAGAATTGAATATTTGGGTAATATCATCAACTCAGAGACCATGAGTTACGCTACCGGAGCGCAGAATCCTTAGCCTTGTGACTAGTTGTCGACAATTACTGAACAAAAAGAAAGACAAAATCAGGGAAGTTGCTAGAGTAATTGGCATTTTGGTAGCTGCCATCCCAGCAGTTGAAATGGGTAAGTTACATTACAGAAAGTTGAAAGGGCAAAAATTGCAGCTTTAACTAAAGAAAGAGGCAACTTTGAGAAGTGGATGGAAATCACAGATGAAATGAAAAAAAGATTTGCATTGGTGGATTAAGCATGTGGCAGGTGAAAACAGGAAAATTTTCAGGACAGGTACTGACATTGAGCTGTACACCGATGCTTCAAGCTTAGGTTGGGGCTGGTTCCTTAACCACCAAACGGCAAATGGCAGGTGGTTGCCAGCAGAAAAAGAGTTACATATTAATGCACTGGAACTCAAAGCTATCCTTCTTTCCTTGAAATCATTTGAACAGCAAATTCTGGGGAAGAATGTTAAAATATTTTGTGACAATACCAAAGCAGTGAGCTATGTTAATGAAATGGATGGCATAAAATCGGAGATCTGTAACGATATCTGCATTGACATATGGGAATGGTGTGTAGAGCACAAAGCATGGATTATATGTTCTCATATACCAGGTAAAGCAAATGTCTTGGCCGACACAGCATCTCGCAAATTTAATGACAAACATGAGTGGAAACTGGATGAAAACATTTTTGGGGATATTTGCAAAATTTTCGGACTCCCAAGCATTGACTTATTCGCATCCAGGCTAAACAAACAGGTGAAACGGTTTTGTTCATGGAAACCAGACCATGAAGCTGAACACTTTGATGCATTTTCCATAAACTGGGCACAGTTTGAGTTGATTTACATGTTCCCACCATTTTCCTTGATTGCCAGGTGTCTGCAGAAGGTTTGGGCAGAAAAGGCAAAAGGATGGATGGTCATGCCACTATGGGCATCCCAGCCTTGGATGGGAATGCTAGTCAGCATGCTCATCCAGGAACCTCGCCTCATAACGAGGAAGAAGAATGTGTTACGGTTGCCCCTGTCCTCAGAGGAACACCCCATCATGAAACACACGAGACTGATGGCCTGTTTGCTGTCAGGGAAAGAATGCGAAAGCGAGGAATTTCTGAAGCAGGTACAGACCTTTTCATGGCATCCTGAAAACCAGGAACAGAAAAGCAATACAGACCGCATATTAAAAGATGGACACAATTTTGTACTCAATGGGAAGTTGATCCCTTTAATCTCAATGTAGAACAAATCATCAATTTCTTATCTGAAACTTTTCACAGAGGTGTCGGGTACGAGTGCATCAACACTGCAAGGGCAGCTCTCTCCTCGCTAGGGATAGTGGTGGATGGCCGCAGGGGAGGTGACCATCCACTGGTCATCAGGTTGTTAAAGGGAGTATTCAATTTACACCCAACTAAACCCAGGTATATTGAAACTTGGGATGTCAAGCCAGTTTTAGAAAAATTAAGGAGCATGAGCCCTTTACACTCTCTTTCCCTGAAAGATTTAACTTTGAAATCAGTAATGTTGCTGGCACTTACACAAGCAGCCAGAGTGCAAACTCTACATTTGTTACTTTTGAAGGATATCATCATAGGCAAGGATTTTATATGTACAGACGTACCTCGGTACTCGACCATAATCCGTTCTGAGGTGGTGGTCGAGCACCGATTTGTTCGAACACCGAAACCAATTTTCCCATAAGAAATAATGGAAAGTCTGGGGAAGAAATACTCGAACAAACTGCGTACGTCTTACTCCGCTGGCGGTCTGAGTCGAACTGACGCTTACCCGCTGGCCGAGAAGGGCCGAGAAGGGCCGAGGAGTGCGTTCGGGTCGACTCGGCTAGTCGAGTACCGAAAATCTGTTCGAGGTCCGATGCATTTTCTACTCGAATTTTTTGGTCGAGCACCGATTTGGTCGAGTATAGAGGCGGTCGAGTACCGAGGTACGACTGTATGTGGTTAGCAGGCAATATTAAACAGTGCAGACCAAACTTCAATATTCAGTTTATCAAGGAGAAAGCAAATTGCTCATCAGTTTCATTAAACCATATAAAATTGCCTCTATGATACAACTTCTCGGTGGATCAAGTCCGTCCTTCATCTGTCCGGTGTGGACACTACAAAATTTACTGCAGGAAGTGTCCGCCCAGCTGCGGCATCAAAGGCCAAGGCAATGGCTGTTCCAGTGACACACATCATGGCTAAGGCTGGCTGGGCTAGAGCGACAACATTTGCCAAATATTATGACAAAACCATAAACCAAGATACAGATCAATTCCAAGAAGCAGTATTAGCTTAGTTAGTGTTCAAGGCTCCATTAAGTAGTATTGGTGTCCTCAGTTAACAATTTTTCAATATACATTAGATGTTATTCAAAACTTTAATTAACTGAATATTTTTAACATAAATATGGAAGAAATATGAATTATGACGATATTAAGGTACGACATCCACATGGCTTTAAAACCTCATGGGAGGGACCCCATCAGGTCCATAAGCCTTCCGAGGGTTTAGGCCAGCGAGGGCATGGAAAACATCATTGCGAAGAATTTTAATACGTGGCATGAAGTAGTCAGAGGGTGGAGGAGAGGGAGGAACAAGCCCAGAATCGTCCAAGGTAGAGTTTTTAGCAAAGGTTTGAGTGAAGAGTTCAGCTTTAGAAATAGATGTGATAGCAGTGGTGCCATCTGGTTGAAATAGAGGAGGGAAAGAAGAAGAAGCAAAGTTATTGGAGATATTTTTGGCTAGATGCCAGAAATCATGAGGGGAGTTAGATCTTGAAAGGTTTTGACATTTTCTGTTAATGAAGGAGTTTTTGGCTAGTTGGAGAACAGACTTGGCATGGTTCCGGGCAGAAATATAAAGTGCATGAGATTCTGGTGATGGAAGGCTTAAGTACCTTTTGTGGGCCACCTCTCTATCATGTATAGCACGAGAACAAGCTGTGTTAAACCAAGGTTTAGAAGGTTTAGGACGAGAAAAAGAGTGAGGAATGTACGCCTCAATGCCAGACATTATCACCTCTGTTATGTGCTCAGCACACAAAGACGGGTGTCTGACACGGAACCAGTAGTCATTCCAAGGAAAATCAGCAAAATACCTCCTCAGGTCCCCCCAACTAGCAGAGGCAAAACGCCAGAGGCACCTTCGCTTAGGGGGATCCTGAGGAGGGATTGGAGCAATAGGACAAGATAAAGATATGAGATTGTGATCAGAGGAGCCCAATGGAGAAGAAAGGATGACAGCATAAGCAGAAGGATTAGAGGTCAGGAAAAGGTCAAGAATGTTGGGTGTATCTCCAAGGCGGTCAGGAATACAAGTAGGGTGTTGCACCAATTGCTCTAGGTCATGGAGGATAGCAAAGTTGTAGGCTAGTTCACCAGGATGGTCAGTGAAGGGAGAAGAAAGCTAAAGCTGGTGGTGAACATTGAAGTCTCCAAGAATGGAGATCTCTGCAAAAGGGAAGAGGGTCAGAATGTGCTCCACTTTGGAAGTTAAGTAGTCAAAGAATTTCTTATAGTCAGAGGAGTTAGGTGAGAGGTATACAGCACAGATAAATTTAGTATGAGAGTGATTCTGTAGTCGTAGCCAGATAGTGGAAAACTCAGAAGATTCAAGAGCGTGGGCACGAGAGCAGTGTGCACATAAACGCAGCATCCAGCTTTGGATCGAAAATGAGGATAGAGAATGTAGGAGGTAACAGAAAGGGGGCTACTGTCAGTTGCCTCAGACACCTGAGTTTCAGTGAGGAAAAGAAGATGAGGTTTAGGAGAGGAGAGGTGGTGTTCTACAGATTGAAAATTAGATCTTAGACTGCGAATGTTGCAGAAGTTAATGAAGAAAAAGTTGAGGGGGGTGTCAAGACACTTAGGGTCATCGACAGAAAGGCAGTCCGACCTGGGGACATTTATGGTCCCCTCCCTAGATCGGGACTCCGAGGCTGGTGTAGGAGTCGCCATGATTTTAAAATTTTTAAGTGAAGGGTGTGTGTGTTATTAGGTGCTTGTAGTTTTGTGCAGAGGAAAAGAGTTGTCTTTAGGTTGCTGGAGGTGAAGGTTGAAGAGATATGGGAGAAGGTAAGAGACCTAGAAATAAGAAATGGGAGATTGGAACAAGAAAACGTCACTAAGAAAGGAATTAGAAAATGAAGAGAAACTGCTGCAGAAAGAGATACATGATAAGAAAAACCAAATTAGAATGCTGGAAATGAAAATGGGAATGATGGATAAAACAATGAAGGCTAGAGAAATACAAATGAATATGCTGGAGGAAAGGATGAAAAAGATTGAAGTCCAAGACAAAAACAGGGATAAGCAAATTAAAGAAAGCCAAGAACAAGTTAAGGAAATGGCAGAAAGATCCATAAATAAGTGCGAGGAGTTGGAGAAAAAAGTGAGTTATAAAGAAGTAGTGAAGGACCAGAGGAGTAAAGAAGGCTTGACTAAAGAGGTTATAAAGGTAATAAAGGAAAAGGAAAACCTGATAAGAGACACTGTAGATAAAAAGAAGAGTGTAATGATCTTTGGCCTGGAAGAAAGTGAGATAAAAAAATTGGTATAAAAGAGAAGCAGAACAAAGAAAAACAGCTCGATCAGTACCGAGTGTGGTAAACAAAAGGGATACAAAGCTGGAAGATGAAATAGAGGAGGTGTACAAGATTGATAAATACGATCAAGGAAAAAGTAGACCATTGAAAATCAAACTAAAATACCAAACAGCAGCTGAAGAAACATTGGCAAATGCGTGGAAGCTAGCCAAAAGTAACGAGTTTAAACAAGTCTGGATTAGAAGAGAAATTAATGAGGAGGAAAGGAAGAAACTTAATGAATTGAGAAGTAAAACAAAAGAAAAAAACAGAGAACACGAGAGGAAAAGGAACTTTTTTTTCTGGAGAGTAATGGACCTAAGGTTGAGGAAGTGGTACAGGCGAAGAGTGAAGGGTGCAGAGGCACAGCTGTAAGAAAGGGAGGGACATGGACAGTGGCATACACTAATGTGGATGGTTTAGTTTCAGTGATGGATGAAGTGAATGAATTTATAAAAACAAATGAACCAGACATCATGGCAATGGTAGAAACTAAACTAAGAGATTCAGAAACACCAAATTTGGGAGGGGGAAAGTACAATATGTGGATAAGAAACAGATGTGGAAAAGGAGGAGGTGGAGTGATGATGCTTGTTAAAAAGGGTATCAGGGTGGAGAGTGTGGAAAAGGCAGAAGGATTGGTGGAAGACCTAAACTTACAACTAATAAATGGAAGAAGAGGATTACGATATGTCACAGTGGTGTATGTCCCACCAAAAACAAAGACCTGGAATAGACAAAAGCATGAACAGTTGCTGAGTGAGACAAAAATGGCTTGTAAAGAAAATTAAAGAAAACAACAAAATTGTTATAATGGGAGATTTTAATTGTAAAGAGATAAATTGGGAGGAGTGGAGCACAAGAGGAAGAGAAGACTCATGGGGAGATAAGGTTCTGAAACTGGCAATGAACAATATTATGACACAATTGGTTGAGGAAAACACTAGATACAGAGGAGGAGAGGAGCCATCAAGACTTGATTTGGTATTATCAAAAGAAGCAGATATTATAGAAGACATGAACTATAATTGTCCACTAGGAAAAAGCGATCATATCATGATAAGGTTTTGTATTAAAGAAAAAAGAGAAGAAAGTACATGTGAAGATTATAAAAGTGAAAGATTTAATTATGGTAAGTCAGATTTTGAACAAATGAGGAGATACTTTGGTGAAGCGGACTGGAGTACACTTATCACAGCAAGTAATGTGCAAAAGAAGTGGGAAGCTTTCATCAATATTTATGAAGAGGGAGTGAAAAGATATGTACCAAAAAGTAGAGACAAAGAGAAGATATAACAATGACTGGTATAATAGAAGATGTGAAATAGCTAGAAAGGAGAGGGAAACGGCATGGAATAGATGGCGAAGCAAAAATACGCAGGAGCTATGGCAAAACTACACAACTACAAGAGATGAATATGTAAGGGTTATTTAGAGAAGAAAAGAAAAATTATGAGAAAGATGTTATGGACAAATGCAAAGAAGAATTAAAACTATTCTTCAGATATGTGAACAGCAAAATGAAAAATAGAGAAGGAATAAGCAGATTGAAGGTGAATGGTCAAATGTGTGAGGATCTTGCTGAATTGGCAGAGATAATGAACGGGAGTTTTCAATCAATATTCACAAAAGAGAAAACATTTGTGTGGCAGAGTGAGATGAGTGAAGAAATGAGTCAGGGGGAAATCCAAGTGGCTGAAGAGGATGTCCAGAAACAGATGGAGGGACTAGACATTAGGAAGGCCCCTGGACCTGATGGAGTGCCAGGATGGATACTAAAAGAGTGCAATCAGCAGTTGACATGGGTAATACATAATATTATTGAAAGCTCCCTAATTGAAAGCAGAGTCCCAATTGAATGGAAGAGAGCCAACATAGTGCTAATCTACAAAGGTGGTAGTAAAGAGGAGCCCTTAAACTATAGACCTGTGTCTCTAACAAGTGTGGTGTGCAAAATGTGTGAAAGATTGATGAAGGATAAATGGATGCAGTACCTAGAAGGAAATGAAGTGATAATAAAGCAACAATTTGGATTTAGGAGAGGGAAATTGTATGTTACAAACTTACTGAGTTTTTATTCTAGAGTGGTGGATATAATGCTGATTGTGTTTATTTAGACCTGACGAAGGCCTTTGATAAAGTGCCACACAGGAAATTGTTGTGGAAGTTGAAGCATAATGGTGGGCTAAGGGGGGGGCCTACTGAGATGGATGGAAAATTTCTTGACAGAGAAATGAGAACGGTGGTAAAAGATCAAAAATCATCATGGAGGGAAGTCATAAGTCAAGTACCCCAAGGGTCAGTACTTGCACCAATCATGTTTGCAGTCTATATAAATGATATGACGGAGAGTGTGAACAGCTACATGAGCCTTTTTGTGGATGATGCAAAGTTGCTGAAGAAAGTTGAGAGTGCAGAGGACTGTGGAACATTACAAGAAGACCTGAACAAGATATCAGAGTGGAGTTATAGATGGGAAATGGAATTTAATTTAAAGAAGTGTAAGGTAATAGAATTTGGAAAAGTACAAGAAGAGTAAAAGGAAATTATGTGTTGAATGGTGTAAGGTTGAGTGGAGCAGAAGAGGAAAAGGATCTCAGTGTTACAGTGACTGGGAACCTGACCCAGGAGAAACACATTATCAAAGTTACAAGAGAAACCTATAACTTGTTAAGAAGAATAAGGCAGGCCTTTGTATATATGGATGAAGAGATGGTCAGGAAGATGATCGTGTCACTGATAAGACCTAGACTAGAATATGCAGCAGTAGTGTGGTTGCCATACAAGAAAAAGGATATAAGGAAGATGGAGAGAGATCAGAGAGCAGCTACGAAGATGGTACCAAGTATCAGGGACTTGTCATATGAAGAGAGACTGGAAAGGCTACATCTACCAATGTTGGAAAAGAGGAGAGAAAGGGGAGACTTGATTGCGATATATAAAGCATATGAGGGAGTAGAGGAGGTGGACTGGAGTGACTTAATGGTCTGGGATACATGGGACACTTGAGGACATGGGAAGAGGCTGAAGAGGAGTGCTTGTAGAAGAGACGTCAAAAAGTATAGTTTCCCATATAGAAGTACTGATGTAAGGAACAGTCTGGATGAGGAGATAGTAAATGCAGAAAGTATACATGGATTCAAGGCTAAATTGGATATTAAAAGATATGGAGATGGGGACAGCACGAGCATGGCTCTTTTCCCATAAAGCACAACTAGGTAAATACACAGACACACACACAGTGAAGGCAGAGCTGACAGGATATGTTTCCTAGTGCTCTGCATATAGAAGGAAAGAAAAACACAAATCACTCACGGTGGAACAAGATATGTTATGAAGACACAGGAATACCTAGGTGGTAAATAGGGAGGGGAGAATCAGTACGTGAATATAGTTATCCCATCCCTAGGAAAGTTTGGTTAGTTTGTTTACACTAGACAGAGATGGTGGAGTGCAACACCCCAAAAGGAAGGGAGTCCTCTGAAGGTTTTACTGGTGAAGAAAGAGAACTAAATTATAGACTGCAGTGTAGAAAAATTTTGGATTTGGAAGAAATGATGGACAAGTTAGTGGAGACAATAAAGACATTGGAGGCACACCAGAAGGAGACAGGTGAGGAGCTGGTGACTATTACAGCAAAGATGATGGAGATGGAAGATAAAAATGAGAAGTTAAAGGTGGAAAATGACTGTTTAAAGAAACAAATAAAAGAAAAAGTAGAAACTATTCAGAAAGGAAATGAGGAACTGAAAGCAAGTGTAAAGGATGTGGAAATGAGGCAAAATAAGTGAATGTAAAATTTTAAGAAGAATCACTAAAGAAAATAAGAGAACAACAAGAAAATGAGAAACAAAACCTTGGACAAAAAGTGCTAAATGTTATTAAAGAAGAGAAAAAATTAGTGAGAGACACTATAAAAATATAAACAAGTAATTGTATTTGGTTTAAAGGAAAATAGTAAGCAAAATTCAAAGAGAGGAAAAGGAAAAGAACCCACCGAATAAGTTACTGAAGAAAGTGATGTATGAAGACAGCCAGGTAGTAAAGCAAATGGAAGAGTAACATAGGATTGGGAAATATAAAGAAGAAAAAGCGAGACCCATAAGAATAAGGTTTTGGAACACAGGTACAAGCAGAAGTAATTAATAGGTCTTGGAGGTTGTCTGGAGATGAAAAATACAGGAATGTATGCTTAAACAGGAATATGGATGAGACAGAAAGGTTGAAGGAAAAGGAGCTAGTAAATGAGGCTAAACAATAAAAACAAACAATGAACAGAGGAGAAGTTTTTTTCTGGAGAGTGAGAGATATGAGAATAAAGAAATGATATATCAAACAGTAAGGTATGTTATACTAATATAAATGGATCAATGTCAACTAAAATGGAATTAAATGAATTGTTAAACAGAACCACACTGGATGTTGTTGCATTATGAGACAAAATGGAAAAATGAATGGGGAACTCCTGACATTGGTAATGATAAATATGATTTATGGATGAAAAATAAAGTGACAAGGGAGGAGGGGGAGTGATCATTCTGACAAAACAAAAAAAAGTGACAAGGGAGGAGGGGGTTATCATTCTGACAAAAAAATGTGTTAAAGTGGAGAAGGTAATAAAAAGTGAAAACAAGTCTGAAATTCTACAACTGATGATTAGAAGTGGTAATGGAAGGATAATTAATTATGTAGGAGCATATGTAGCACCTATGACCAATGCTTGGCGAAAAGAAGAGCACAAAGAGATGTTGGTAGATGTGTTAAAAGGTCTTGAAAAGATAGTGATGGAAAGTAGTTATATAGTTATTGTTGGTGATTGTAAGGAGATATATTGGTAGACATTGACAACTACTGGAAGTGAGAGCTCAAGGAGTAATAGACTATTGAGCTGGGCAGTGGAAAACTTAATGACTCTATGGGATGATTGTGATACCAGATTTAGTGGAAGAGATAAACTATCAAGACTTGATTTAATGTTTACCAAGGACATGGAAATTATTGAAACTATACACTATGATAACCCTCTAGGTAAAAGTGATCATGTGTTGATGGAATTTAATTTGAAAAATGAAAATGTAATCAATGATGAAAATTATAAGGTGAAAAGATTTAAATATAACAAAGCTGAATTTGAAAAATTAAGAAAGTACTTTGTTGCCATGGACTGAAAATGGAAAGACATTGAAGATGCAGAAGATGTTTGGGAAAAAATAGGATGAATTTTTAAGGACACATAATTCTGCTGTGGAGAAATTTGGAGAAACCTAAAGGAGGAGCAAGATGTAGAAAGGGTAAATGCAAAGGGGCTAGAAATCGTAAATCAAATACTTGGAATAGATGGAAGAGGAGAACTGAGAGCAGATGGGAGGAATATATTGATGTTAGAAACAAGTACATTAAGATAATAAGAATGGAGAGAAGAAACTATGAAAGAGATATAATAGATAAGTGTATAAATGAACCCAAACTATTCTTTAGACATATTAATGGGAAATGAAGACGAAGGAAGTTATATCAAGATTAAAAGTTGAAGGAAAAATCTATGAGGATGCACAGGACATGACGGAGGTTATGAACAATAGTTTCAGATCGGTATTTACTGCTGAAGGGGAGTTTGATACTGGAAGGGATAAGATGATGTGGAATATACTAAGTACAGTCCCAGTCAGTTATGAGAAAATACTTAAGATGGTGGAAGAACTTCATGTAAATAAAGCAACTGGTCCAGATGGAGAATCAAACTGGATATTGAAGGAATGTAGAGAACAAATGGCTGATAAAATTCACAGTTTAGTGGTGACATCACTATCACAGGGAGGAGTACCAAAAGATTAGAAGAGAGCAAATATTACACCAATATTCAAAGGAGGAAATAAGGAAAACCCACTAAATTATAGACCAGTGTCTTTGACTACTGTTGTAGGAAAGCTAAGTGAAAGAACAATAAAGGAAAGATGGATGTAACATTAGGAAAAAGATAAAGTTTTAGTAAATTGTCAATTTGGATTTAGAAGGGGAAGATCATGCTCCATGAACTTATTGTCCTTTTATTCAAGGATAGTCGACATTGTGCAGGAGAGAAACAGATGGGTGGATGGTGTTTACTTAGACTTAAAAAAGCGTTTGGCAAAGTACCACACCAAATATTGCTATGGAAGATAAAAAATTATGGAAAAATTAGAGGAAGACTGCAGAAGTGGATGGAGGATTATCTGGATGATAGAGATATGAGAACTGTAATACAAGACCAGAATTCATCTTGGCTTAAAGTAACTAGTGGTGTCCCCACAGGGGTCAGTGTTAGGACTGATAATGTCTGTGATATATGTGAACAACATAAATGAAGAAATAGATAGTTAAATGAACTTCTTTGCAGATGATGCTAAGCTGATGAGAAGGGTAGAAAATGTAAATGACTATATGGTACTGCAAGATTATTTAAATAAGGTATATGGATGGAGTAAATCTTTGCAAATGGATTTTTTTTTTTTATGTAGGAGGGACACTTGCCAAAGGCAACAAAAAAAAAAAAAAATGCCCACTGAAATGCCAGTCCCATAAAAGGATCAAAGCAGTAGTCAAACACTGATGGATAAGTATCTTGAAACCTCCCTCTTGAAGGAATTTAACTCATAGGAAAGTGGGAATACAGAAGCAGGTAGGGAGTTCCAGAGTTTACCAGAGAAAGGGATGAATGATTGAGAATACTGGTTAACTTTCCACTAGAGAGGTGGACAGAATAGGGGTGAGAGAAAGAAAAAAGTCTTGTGCAGCGAGGCAGCGGGAGGAGGGGAGGCATGCAGTTAGCAAGATCAGAAGAGCAGTTAGCATGAAAATAGCGGTAGAAGACAGCTAGATATGCAACATTGCGGCGGTGAGAGAGAGGCTGAAGACATTCAGTTAGAGGAGAGGAGTTGATGAGACGAAAAGCTTTTGATTCCACCCTGTCTAGAAGAGCAGTATGAGTGGAACCCCTCCAGACATGTGAAGCTTACTCCATACATGGACGGATAAGGCCCTTGTACAGTTAGCAGCTGGAGGGGTGAGAAAAACTGGCGGAGATGTCTCAGAATGCCTAACTTCATAGAAGCCGTTTTAGCTAGAGATGAGATGTGAAGTTTCCAGTTCAGATTATAAGTAAAGGAAAGACCGAGGATGTTCAGTGTAGAAGAGGGGGACAGTTGAGTGTCACTGAAGAAGAGGGGATAGTTGTCTGGAAGATTGTGTTGAGTTGACAGATGAAGGAATTGAGTTTTTGAGGCATTGAACAATACAAAGTTTGCTCTGCCCCAATCAGAAATTTTAGAAAGATCAGAAATCAAGCGTTCTGTGGCTTCCCTGTGTGAAATGTTTACCTCCTGAAAGGTTGGACATCTATGAAAAGACGTGGAAAAGTGCAGGGTAGGAGCGTAGGATTGGATAGGACAAGAAGTAGCAGCGTAGGAGTAGATAGGACAAGAAGTTTGGTTTAGAAGATCATTAATGAATAAGAAGAAGAAAATGGGTGACAGGACAGAATCCTGAGGAACACCACTGTTAATAGATTTAGGAGAAAAACAGTGACCGTCTACCACAGCAGCAATAGAACGGTCAGAAAGGAAACTTGAGATGAAGTTACAGAGAGAAGGATAGAAGCCGTAGGAGGGTAGTTTGGAAATCAAAGCTTTGTGCCAGACTCTATCAAAAGCTTTTGATATGTCCAAGGCAACAGCAAAAGTTTCACCAAAATCTCTAAAAGAGGATGACCAAGACTCAGTAAGGAAAGCCAGAAGATCACCAGTAGAGCGGCCTTGATGGAACCCATACTGGCGATCAGATAGAAGGTTGTGAAGTGATAGATGTTTAAGAACCTTCCTGTTGAAGATAGATTCAAATACTTTAGATAGACAGGAAATTAAAGCAATAGGACGGTAGTCTGAGGGATTAGAACGGTCACCCTTTTCAGGAACAGGTTGAATGTAGGCAAACTTCCAGCAAGAAGGAAAGGTAGATGTTGACAGACAGAGCTGAAAGGTGCAAGCATGGAGGCACAGTTTCGGAGAACAATAGGAGGGGCCCCATCAGGTGCATGAGCCTTCTGAGGGTTTAAGCCAGCAAGGGCATGGAAAACATCATTGCGAAGAATTTTAATAGGTAGCATGAAGTAGTCAGAGGGTGGAGGATAAGGAGGAACAAGCCCAGAATCGTCCAAGGTAGTTTTTAGCAAAGGTTTGAGCGAAGAGTTCAGCTTTAGAAATAGATGTGATAGCAGTGGTGCCATCTGGTTGAAATAAAGGAGGGAAAGAAGAAGAAGCAAAGTTATTGGAGGTATTTTTGGCTAGATGCCAGAAGTCACGAGGGGAGTTAGATCTTGAAAGGTTTTGACACTTTTTATTAATGAAGGAGTTTTTGGCTAGTTGGAGAACAGACTTGGCATGGTTCCAGGCAGAAATATAAAGTGCATGAGATTCTGGTGATGGAAGCCTTAAGTACCTTTTTTTTGGGCCACCTCTCTATCATGTATAGCACGAGAACAAGATGTGTTAAACCAAGGTTTGGAAGGTTTAGGTCAAGTAAAAGAGTGAGGAATGTATGCCTCCATGCCAGACACTATCACCTCTGTTATGCGCTCAGCACACAAAGACAGGTTTCTGACATGGAAGCAGTAGTCATTCCAAGGAAAATCAGCAAAATACCTCCTTAGGTCCCTCCAACTAGCAGAGCCAAAACGCCAGAGGCACCTTCGCTTAGGGGGATCCTGAGGAGGGATTGGAGCAATAGGACAAGATACAGATATGAGATTGTGATTGGAGGAGCCCAACAGAGAAGAAAGGGTGACACCATAAGCAGAAGGATTAGAGGTCAGGAAAAGGTCAAGAATGTTGGGCGTACTCGTATCTCCAAGACGGTCAGGAATACGAGTAGGGTGTTTCACCAATTGCTCTAGGTCATGGAAGATAGCAAAGTTGAAGGCTAGTTCACCAGGATGGTCAATGAAGGAAGAGGAAAGCCAAAGCTAGTGGTGAACATTGAAGTCTCCAACAATGGAGATCTTTGCAAAAGGGGAGAGGGTCAGAATGTGCTCCACTTTGGAAGTTAAGTAGTCAAAGAATTTCTTATAGTCAGAGGAGTTAGGTGAGAGGTATAGAGCACAGATAAATTTAGTTTGAGGGTGACTCTGTAGTTATAGCCAGATGGTGGAAAACTCAGAAGATTCAAGAGCGTGGGCACGAGAGGAGGTTAAGTCATTGCGTACATAAACGCAACATCCAGCTTTGGATTGAAAATGAGGATAGAGAAAGTAGGAGGAAACAGAAAAGGGGCTACTGTCAGTTGTCTCAGACACCTGAGTTTCAGTGAGGAAAAGAAGATGAGGTCTAGAAGAGGAGAGGTTGTGTTCTACAGATTGAAAATTAGATCTTAGACCATGAATGTTGCAGAAGTTAATGAAGAAAAAGTTGAGGGGGGTGTCAAGACACTTAGGGTCATCGACAGAAAGGGACATTTATGGTCCGCTCCCCAGATGGGGACTCCGAGGCTGGTGTAGGAGTCCCCATGATAATTTTGAGATTTTTGAGTGAAGGGTGTGTGTGTTATTAGGTGCTTGTAGTTTTGTGTGGAGGAAGAGAGTTGTCTTTGGAGGGCAGGCTGTGATTGCCCCCTTGTGTTGTGAGACACAAAGGGAAACGTTCAGTGAGGTCACAGCTGGGTTTAATGATAAGTTCACAGCAGCCCCTGAACAGAGCTTTAGACCTCACTGGGAGTAATTATTGTTTCAGCAGGTGTCTACTGCCTCCTCCAAAAAAATCAAATTTTAGTAAATGTAAAGTAATGGAGTTTGGTAAGAGTAAGAAAAGAATACGATATCACTATGAGATGGATGGTGTGAAGCTGAAGAAGTCAAAAGAGGAAGTGGATTTGTGAGTAACAGTTACTGAAAATCAGACTCCAAACAGACACAATGATGAAATTACTGGAGGGATGATGAATTTGTTAAAAAGAGTGAGAATGACATTCTCATATTTGGATAAAGAAATGATAAAAAAGTTGTTGATTTCCATGACACGACTAAGATTGGAATATGCGGCAAAGAGGAATATTGTAAAATTAGAAAGAGTACAAAGAGCAGTCACTAAGATGGTTCCATCACAAAGATGGTTCTGGAGTTGAGCAAGTCAACCTATGAAGAGAGATTAAAAATGTTGGAAATTCCTACCCTTGAAAATAGGAGAGAGAGAGAGAGAGAGAGAGAGGAGATTTAATAAACATCTATAGAATGATAAATGGTAAGGAAAATGTGGACAAAAAATGTTTCATAAATTTAGACACACAGAGCACAAGGGGACACAGTAAGAAGCTGAAGAAAGTTAACTGGAGAAGAGACATCAATAAATATAATTTTTCTCATAGAAGTGTGAACAAATTAAATGAACTCAGTGAAGACATTGTCAATGCCATAACTGCCCAAGCTTTTAAGACCAAACTGGGTAGATATAGAGACAGGACACTACGAGATTACTCCCCTCCCATAAACACACACACACACACACACACACACACACTCACTGTCTGATCACAGTGTCCATCCACGAAGAGTTGGCTTCAGGCACTTTGCGGCAGGCCAGAGCTGAGGCCTTGATGATGAAATCATTGAAGGAGAGCCGCACACCCTCTTGGTCAAGCAGCTGGTTGAACTCTTGTCTCAGCTGGGCAACAGCATCCATACAGACATCTATGCTCAAGTAGTAGTGTGGGATGGTCTGGGAAACACACAAGATGAAGGAAGAATTTTGCATTCATGGAAGTGACTAACTCCTGACTATTAAGTCTTCATGTAACTAAGATTTTTTTCTTTACAGATTTAGCATCAAATAAAAGATGCTACTTTTCTGCATCTTTAGCAAAAAATACAATGAGTGCCATCAGGTTATAAGGTATCCTATCGTCATGCATGCATGCTTGACACATACAACAATGATGAATATTTATCAATTATCAAAACAGTAGGAACTGAAGATTCTTCCCAGAGTCATTTTCATCTTGTGTTCTAAATTTCCATGTTGAAAGTAATTGTATCAAGTACCATTATTCCTGATATTCATCAATCTCTAACTAATGGATGCCTACACACACACACACACACACACACACACACACACACACACACATATATATATATATATATATATATATATATATATATATATATATATATATATATATATATATATATATATATATATATATATATATATATATATATATATATATATATATATATATATATATATATATATATATATATATATACATGACTTATTTTGCCTTGACACATCCCTACCTGCTTGGACATGCAGAGCCTCTTGGCTATGACATTACGTATGTTGGAGATTGGTATGTCGGTATAGCCAGCTTGTTCTGCCGGCATGGATCCAACCTGCAAAGGAAGAAAAGCTTCAGTGAGAGAGAGAGAGAGAGAGAGAGAGAGAGAGAGAGAGAGAGAGAGAGAGAGAGAGAGAGAGAGAGAGAGAGAGAGAGAGAGAGAGAGAGAGAGAGAGAGAGAGATAATATAATCTGATAGAGGAATTTTAAATGAGAGAAAACACATGTTTTTAAGGATTCTAGTAATTCTTATGATCCTACATATTGTGACTGTGTAAAGAGTCAAAGTTTGTTACAGGGAAAAAGGCAAGAAATAAGTCTACCTTTACAAGAACGAGTAAGCTAGCTCAATCTTTCCTATGCATCGAGACATGAACTTGAACTGTATCATGGCCCAAATAGTTACTCCAAAACTAGCTGTATAACTTACACTGTGCTGATGCTATAATGGTTTTCTTTCCTGAAACTCCACAGACAATGTAATGCATGTACTCCAAGCCTTGCCTAACTCAATGAATATGTTGGCTTGTCAATGCAATCCTGTATAGGACATCTGAGGGGTATCTTGAGGTGGTGGGCTCGGATTTGACAGTCAGCCATATCTGCTTACTTATCCTAGGCTAAGCGTAACTCTTGAAGTTAAGCTACCTCCAGACCTGTCTTAAACATAAGATCTAGACTCAGCACAACTTGGGAAGTTCAGCACAACTCTAAGCCTAAGAGTTGGGCTGAGTCAAACCTCTCAAGTTAAGAATCTTTGTTAATATAGCCACTGATAAACATACAAAGATGTGCTGCCCATCACTCTTTACATATGAAGAGCCTCCTGATCATGTATACATCAATGGTATGGTGAAAATGTACCACCTTTCACTCACTCATACACAAGTAGCCTTGCAATCATATGCACATATCTCGACAGTGTGGCAAAATAATATAAAAACCCATACATAGGTGACACAATATCATTCAATAATGTTAGTGATGACCATAAACTACTAACACCTCTCACACTTCTATTCATCAAGTTATACAGCTACATGAAGCTACTTATCAGATAAGTTTTAAAAAGGTTTCACTTTGCTAAACCATTTTTATATATGCACAAAACAAGTGTCAAAGTAGCAAGCACTCCACAGGTTGAAAAACAATCTAGCAACCCATGTTCTTCCAGAAAGAACACTATGCAAACCCTGCCAGTCACCAGTGGCCACCCTGTGGGGAGGGCAGCATGGCTAAGGGTAATGAAACAGAATGAGATCGACTGCTGGTCAGTCAGGTGATCAAATGTCTACTTAGCAGAAAAGGTTTGGCTCACTAGCATTTGTCTATTGGGCCTCATAGTTGACAGGATGTCAGCAAGTCAACTATGAGGCAACAAGAATACTATCTGTGCTTTTGTATATAGCCTTTCTAGATTCCCTAATCTTATTTCCCTATACAAAGTTAATTTCAGCAAAAATATATTCATCACACATGGTCTTTATGGAACATACCTATCCTATCATCCAAGGGTGGTGGGTAATCATAGTGTATACAAATGTTCTGAAGAGTGCTTGAACCTTCTCAATCTTTTAATATGAATTTACTGACTGCACACTCCTACTCCACTAGAATATCTTTAATCTATATCTTCCCTCAATAAAAATGTTGATAAATATGTCAAGTTTTTATGTTATTATGCCAACAATAAATCTGATGAGACAGTATAGAAGGCCCCACACTAACAAATAGTTCAGACTACATACAAATTGAATACCACTTCAAACCCACTTTGCTAAGAAAAATCTCGGTAACAAATCCCTTGTTAGTCCTGTCACAATCACGTGCTACCCACACAAGTTGATGCTCAACCACCCACGCATACAAGTACCAATAAACATAAGCAAACTCACACACCTAAAGCAGCTGATGGAAGACCAGGCAGTGAATCATAATCACCATGAAGGAGATATTGAAAAATATAATAGTGGTTGTACCATTATGCAACTGGGCATCATGCATGGTAAGCCCAAAAATACAATAGCTATCTAGGAGAAGGAGGCAGTAGACACCTGTTGAAATGATAATTACTCCCAGTAAGGTCTAAAGCACTGTTCAAGGGGTGCTGTGAACTTATCATTAAACCCAGCTGTGACCTCACTGAACATTTCCCTTTGTGTCTCACAACACAAGGCAGCAGTCACAGCCTGCCCTCTAAAGACAACTCTCTTCCTTCACACAAAACTACAAGCACCTAATAACACACACACCCTTCACTCAAAAATTTTAAAATCATCATGGCAACTCCTACACCAGCCTCGGAGTCCCCATCTGGGGAGGGGACCATAAATGTCCCCAGGTCGGACTGCCTTTCTGTCAACGACCCTAAGTGTCTTGACACCCCTGTCAACTTTTTCTTCATTAACTTCTGCAATATTCACGGTCTAAGATCTAATTTTCAATCTGTAGAACACCACCTCTCCTCTTCTAAACCTCATCTTCTTTTCCTCACTGAAACTCAGGTGTCTGAGACAACTGACAGTAGCCCCTTTTCTGTTTCCTCCTACTTTCTCTATCCTCATTTTTTATCAAAAGCTGGATGCTGCGTTTATATGCACAATGACTTAACCTGCTCTCGTGCCCATGCTCTTGAATCTTCCAAGTTTTCCACCATCTAGCTACAACTACAGTCACTCTCAAACTAAATTTTTTATCTGTGCTGTATATCTTTCACCTAACTCCTCTCACTATAAGAAATTCTTTGACTACTTAACTTCCAAAGTGGAACACATTCTGACCCTCTTCCCTTTTGCAGAGATCTCCATTCTTGGAGACTTCAATGTTCACCACCAGCTTTGGCTTTCCTCTCCCTTCACTAACCATCCTGGTGAACTAGCCTTCAACTTTGCTATCCTCCACGACCTAGAGCAATTGGTGCAACACCCTACTCGTATTACTGACCGTCTTGGAGATATGCCCAACATTCTTGACCTTTTCCTGACCTCTAATCCTTCTCCTTATGCTGTTACCCTTTCTTCTCCATTGGGCTCCTCCAATCACAATCTCATATCTGTATCTTGTCCTATCGCTCCAATCCCTCCTCAGGATCCCCCTAAGTGAAGGTGCCTCTGGTGATTTGCCTCTGCTAGTTGGGGGGACCTGAGGAGGTATTTTGCTGATTTTCCTTGGAATGATTACTGCTTCCGTGTCAGAGACCCGTCTTTGTGTGCTGAGCGCATAACAGAGGTGATAGTGTCTGACATGGAGGCGTACATTCCTCACTCTTTTTCTCGACCTAAACCTTCCAAAACTTGGTTTAACACAGCTTGTTCTCATGCTATACATAATAGAGAGGTGGCCCACAAAAGGTAATTAAGCCTTCCATCACCAGAATCTCATGCACTTTATATTTCTGCCTGGAACCATGCCAAGTCTGTTTTCCAACTAGCCAAAAACTCCTTCATTAACAGAAAGTGTCAAAACCTTTCAAGATCTAACTCCCCTCATGACTTTTGGCATCTAGCCAAAAATATCTCCAATAACTTTGCTTCTTCTTCTTTCCCTCCTTTATTTCAACCAGATGGCGCCACTGCTATCACATCTATTTCTAAAGCTGAACTCTTCGCTCAAACCTTTGCTAAAAACTTTACTCTGGACGATTCTGGGCTTGTTCCTCCCTCTCCTCCACTCTCTGACTGCTTCATGCCACCTATTAAAATTCTTCGCAATGATGTTTTCCATGCCCTCGCTGGCCTAAACCTTCGGAAGACTTATGGACCTGATGGGATCCCTCCTATTGTTCTCCGAAACTGTGCCTCTGTGCTTGCACCTTGCCTAGTTAAACTCTTTCAGCTCTGTCTGTCAACATCTACCTTTCCTTCTTGCTGGAAGTTTGCCTACATTCAACCTGTTCCTAAAAAGGGTGACCGTTCTATTCCCTCAAACTACTGTCCTATTGCTTTAATTTCCTGCCTATCTAAAGTTTTTGAATCTAATCTCAACAGGAAGGTTCTTAAACATCTATCACTTCACAACCTTCTATCTGGTTGCCAGTACGGGTTCCGTCAAGGCCGCTCTACTGGTGATCTTCTGGCTTTCCTTACTGAGTCTTGGTCATCCTCTTTTAGAGATTTTGGTGAAACTTTTGCTATTGCCTTGGACATATCAAAAGCTTTTGATAGAGTCTGGCACAAAGCTTTGATTTCCAAACTACCCTCCTACGGCTTCTATCCTTCTCTCTGTAACTTCATCTCAAGTTTCCTTTCTGACCGTTCTATTGCTGCTGTGGTAGACAGTCACTGTTCCTCTAAATCTATTAACAGTGGTGTTCCTCAGGATTCTGTCCTGTCACCCTCTCTCTTCTTATTATTCATTAATGATCTTCTAAACCAAACTTCTTGTCCTATTCACTCCTACGCTGATGATACCACCCTGCACTTTTCCACGTCTTTTCATAGACTTCCAACCCTTCAGGAGGTAAACATTTCATGCAGGGAAGCCACAGAACACTTGACTTCTGATCTTTCTAGAATTTCAACTCAACACAACCTTCCAGACAACTATCCCCTCTTCTTCAATGATATGCAACTGTCCCCCTCTTCTACACTGAACATCCTCAGTCTGTCCTTTACTTATAATCTGAATTGGAAACTTCACATCTCATCTCTAGCTAAAACAGCTTCTATGAAGTTAGGCATTCTGTGACATCTCTGCCAGTTTTTCTCACTCCCCCAGCTGCTAACTCTGTACAAGGCCTTATCCGTCCATGTATGGAGTATGCTTCACATGTCTGGGGGGGTTCCAGTCATACTGCTCTTCTAGACAGGGTGGAATCAAAAGTTTTTCATCTCATCAACTCCTCTCCTCTGGTAAACTCTGGAACTCCCTGCCTGCTTCTGTATTTCCACCTTCCTATGACTTGAATTCCTTCAAGAGGGAGGTTTCAAGACACTTATTCATCAATTTTTGACCACTGCTTTGACCCTTTTATGGGCCTGGCATTTCAGTGGGCATATATTTTTATTGGATTTTTTTGTTAACCTTGGCCAGTATCCGTCCTACATAAAAAAAAAAAAAACTGTCTTCAGCCTCTCTCTCACCGCCGCAATGTTGCAGCTCTAGCTGTCTTCTACTGCTATTTTCATGCTAACTGCTCTTCTGATCTTGCTAACTGCATGCCTCCCCTCCTTCCGCGGCCTCGCTGCACAAGACTTTCTTCTTTCTCTCATCCCTATTCTGTCCACCTCTCTAACCCAAGAATTAACCAGTATTCTCAATCATTCATCCCTTTCTCTGGTGAACTCTGGAACTCCCTGCCTGCTTCTGTATTTCCACCTTCTATGACTTGAATTCCTTCAAGACGGAGGTTTCAAGACACTTATTCATCAATTTTTGACTACTGCTTTGACCCCTTTATGGCACTGGCATTTCAGTGGGCATTTTTTTTATTGGATTTTTGTTGCCCTTGGCCGGTGTCCTTCCTACATAAAAAAAAAAAATAATGAAGGATAAGCTCAAGAAAGCAAAGGCAGCACAGGACATCACTAAGTTAGTGAAATCAAGAAACACTACAATAGAGGAAACGGAGGATTTCTTGATAGTGTGGACTAAGAAGGAATGTGCGGGAGACTATCAATGAGGGTTTTATCTGTGAAAATTCTTGGATGATTTACAGCGCACAATGAAAAGAACCCTCTAGTACCAGTGAACAAAATGTATTTCTTGCATCCAAAGGGTGGTTTTCTAGATTTTGTAATAACACTGACAGTACATTGTTGTCCATCATGGGAAGGCTGCAAGCGCCAATGTTACAGTGACAAAAGAGTATTTGGATGTTTTTGATAACACTGTAAATACTGGAGGATATGTGCCACATATGTTCAGTTGTGATAAAACTGGTTTGTTCTGGAAAAAATTATCATATTTTCATTCATATGTTGGGTTATTTTTTTGTTCCTAGAAACCAATTAATGTTTTTCCAATGAGTTCAAAAGTTCAAATAATGAACAATTCAGTCAACAAACATCCAACTGGAACAAATCAAATTCATTATCCTGTACCTGTTGAGCACCAATGCCAGCAGCCTGGGATGCAAACTTCTCAATGTCAGCAGCACGAAGCCAGTCTGCTGTGCTGTGTCCCATACCAGACAGCTGTGCCACACTCTGTACATAAAAAAAAGAGAAAAGACATTTGCTGCATGATATTCACTTCATAAGCCCTACAGATACAACAGGTCCAAAAGGTATCATAAAAACATCCTTCCTGCAACTCAAAACAATAAAGGTTCTTACTTTTCCTTATTTTTTTTAGTTCTTAAATAATTTCCCTGAAATCTAATAAAATTACACTAAATATAATACTTGCTTGGAAACACTACACTCAATGGATGCATGATCCACTTAAATAATTCTTAAATAATTTCCCTGAAATCTAATAAAATTACACTAAATATAATACTTGCTTGGAAACACTACACTCAATGGATGCATGATCCACTAAATATGCCAATCAAACAAAACTGACCTGTGATAGACACAAACCACTTCACCATCTGAATAATGGTGTCAAATATTCAAAGTATGGTCATCCCTCGTTAGCCAGAGTTTCAGTTTCTACAGTTTCACTTTTACATGGACTGCTGCCAACCAGAATTTCATGTAATGGAGGAGGCAATGAGAAGCAACCTACCAGTGTTCATCACTTTTTTTCTTTATTGTTTTAGTTAAATGATAAATGTTTTAGTTAAATGATAAATAAAATGTTTGCAACCATTTATATACAGTTTTTCTTTACAAAAACAAGGTTTAGGGGCTCAGGGGTGTTCTTAAGGGAGGGCACTACATTCCTGCAGATTTTCATGTTATAAAATGAGATTTTTTTTTTTTTTGTAATATGCTTCTTTCTGTTCACATATGCACAGCATGTAGGAGTTAAAGCAACAACACTATTGGCCTTGAGGTGCTTCTAAATGCATGACTAAATAACAGAAAGGATGGATCAGGTAGGAAGGAATCTGGTAGTGAAATAAGGGAGGGTACAGACAAACACCAATTTGATGAAATGTAATACTTTGAGTGCAGTATTGCATGTGTGTCTGATGCATCATCAAACATTTTTTTTCATTTTTTTCTTTTAAATATAATATTGTCCATACTTTCTAACTCCATCCCTTGTAATTATAATATGTCACTACTTTTCGTTAATCTCAAAATATTCAGTTAATCTTTAAACTTGTCTTTTCTGTTTATTTCTCTCATTTTGCCTCTTACCATCCTTTCATTATCACCATTCACTTCATTCCTACAGCTGTGGCAAATGTATTGTGTAATGTGATCACTATCACCATTCTGAAAGGCAGACATGTGTTCACATTTATCATTCATTATCACCTGATGACAACTCACCAACACACATGGTCAAGTGCAATTTGTCTGTCAATCCTTTGTTCTTTTTGCCCTTCCACAGGATTTCATCACCTCATGTCTTCCTTGAGTCACCCAATGACACTCCACCTTCCACTACAAAACAGCACACTTAGCCTTATAATTCTCATCCTGTCTCTCAACATCATCAAATCAAAGCAAAATGCCCATTCTCACTGCTTCATTGATATTAATGATCCCTAACCTTTTTTCTAATACCTCATCAATTTTCTCATCTCTAAAAGTAGCATTGCATCCATGCTTCACCATGTTTTCAGTTCATAGAGCTTCTTCATATCAGAATACCTAATGTACTGTGCCAGTTTTCACAAACATAAAGCATTGCCCTTCTCACAATTAATGCAAAGTTATCATTCATTTACAAGAAAGCCCATCATTCTTGAAAAGGGCAATTAAGTCCCTGAACTTTTTCTACCTACTCCTAACTCTTGCTATACAGCAAGCTTATGTTCTACCTCCTACATTGGTGAATCATATCCTCCAAAGAAAAGAATGTGTCACAGCACTGCTAGGATTAATATCTAATATTGTACCATTGGCCTCACTGACTCCTACTGCACACTACAAGTCAAAGCAATCATCATGTATTTAAAACTAAGTAAATACATAATTCATATTACCCATTACACTCAGTCACCACAAACAATGCAGGTGACAGTTTGCAGGAATTTCTTTACACAAACTTGGTTTAACAACTTAAAATATATCAAATTTAATTGTATTTACCTGAAATTTTCACTAAGTACAATCCACCCCAACTGCTGCCAAAAGGCACCATTTATTTTCACTGAACATATGTAAATATCAAGGGAATTTTTTTTAGTTTTCTTTTTTCCAAAATACTGATTGTTTCAGTTTTTATATCTTCAGTTTAGATCAATAAACTAGGAATCAGTATCATTTACCATATAAATAGTGCAGTTTAACAGGTTAAATTCCCTCTTACACAATTTGTTTATACAATGCATATATATATATATATATATATATATATATATATATATATATATATATATATATATATATATATATATATATTGTGTAAAAGGAGAAATACCTCTACACAGAATCAACATTAAGAGCTCTCTCACATACTGTGTATGACCAAACACCATTCCTTGACACTGTCTATCCTGTTCATAAAGATCCTCATTTTGTTTACATTCTCACTTGTTATTCTAGATTACACTCCCAATTGCCACATCAAACTATTTAATGTTCTAAACAACTGACATTCAAGATCACATCACTGACATGCCACTTCAGGTCTCTTGTCAATGCCTCAGGAAATATTATGGAGAGAGAGAGAGAGAGAGAGAGAGAGAGAGAGAGAGAGAGAGAGAGAGAGAGAGAGAGAGAGAGAGAGAGAGAGAGAGAGAGAGAGAGAGAGAGAGAGAGAGAGAGAGAGAGAGAGAGAGAGAGAGAGAGAGAGAGAGAGAGAGAGAGAGAGAGAGTGAATGGTGTTCATTAATTGACATGATATATACCTATAATAAGCCTAAAATCTTAGTACACTGACTGTACATCCTTCACAGTACACTGTATCCTCCTTCAGGCAATCTGGCATTGATAAAGCAATGCTTCAGTTTCAGTGGGGATATAATGTCTGAGTCTTCAATGATGAATTCAATCATGGGTAAAGCAATGAAGCATTGATGTGTAAATCTCACCACCTCATGCAATTTTTGAGCATGACTCAAATCAGAGATGTTTTCAGATCAATCATGAAAATATTGTACATTATAATTTTGTAACCATTTTTCACAATTTTGGCTGTGTATCTCAAATGTCTGAGGCAAATAAGCATTCAGTGGATTATAAGTTCACATGCGTATACTAAATTAAGATGTAAAGGCTAAGTAAAAGTAGAAATTCATCAAAATTCTTAAAAATAAAGGGGTTTGGGGCAGGGATGTGTGACATTTCCATGGCTCCTTTATCTTGCTGTGGATAGAGTAATCTATTTACCTATTAGATGCTTTGCTCACTCCACAAGCATCCTCTCAGACTGTGGCCATGACAGAGGAGCCTCCACCTTTCCCTGCATAAAGATTCCTTTTCTGCTTGTTCAAATACTTGACTTTTACTAGCGCCTCTTTCACAAATGTACTCTTTTATTTTATCCTTCCACCATCTAAGTGTCATTCATCTCATATTAGATCTTTCAGTTTTATCCACTTTTAATTTCTTTACAAACTTTTCACTCATATCTTTTCAATATGGCCATACCATCTGTGTTTCTCTTCACCCACTACAATTACACAAATGCTCACACAAGTTCACCATTCCTAAACCAAACATCCAGTTAAAAAAATTCTGAAAATCAAACTTTTTTTCATGGAGTCCAACAGCTGTGAATGCCAACACAGGAAGCTATGTCACCAGTTCTCATGATCCTTACCTGTACACCATTACTTATGGGTCAATGCTTGTGTGGTAAGCATCTCCAGGCTCAGACTTTTTTGTTTCCTATTCTCAGACAGTTTTAAATTATATTGTATGTCCAAAAGAGCTGCAGATACCCATGTGGGCAATGAGAGCAAAATAGACTTTGTTCAGTTAAAGAGATTGTTGACTGAGAAACTGAAGTCAATGAAGCAGACAATGCTCACAGAAATGTTTACAAAAACTAGTCATAGGAATGCTGTCATCATGGGAGTCAACACCAGACACCTGGATGATTCATGGTAACAATGATAGTGATAGCAGTGATCCCTTTTCTGCAACATCAACATATTAAAGACAGTGTAGCATGATGTGACAGACTTATGAGATGTAGCAGAGTGGCAACCTTTAAGAGAATGTGTGCACTGGAGTGACAATCAAATGATTTTTAAGTTTTATCTTAAATCCTTTTAGAAGATAATCTGTGTAAACCTGGATGTCACAGTGTGCTACTACAGGCACAAAGATCCATGAGATGGAGATGAGTAACAAAGTCATGTGTAGCCATAGTGTATGTTCCTGTTTTATTTTCATACCAATTATCCAATACTCTTTTCTTGAAATAGTTCAAGTGATAGGAAGGAAAATAACAGAATCAGGCAGATACTTTTCCACAGTTTGCCAGTGTAGAGAATAAAAAAGGTAAAGGCAAAGGTGATGGCATACACTATAAATGCGAGTAGCTTCCATGCTCATCTCAGAATATCATCACTTTGACATCCAGATTTCCACAATTTACCTTCTCCAGGTTTCCCAGGTATCAATTCATTGCCCAATCCAGAGGAATGATGAGTAGCTGCATGAGGTGTGCCACAACTGCAGCAGCCTGGATTCAAACTGGAAGTCACTGTATCATAGAAGTATTACAACTTTTCCATTAGTGAGATGGAAAGGATATGGGTGAGAGTAAATACAAAGTTTTATGCAGTGAGGGCACAGGAGGATGGAAGCCATGCGGCTAGCAAGTTCAAAAGAGCAGCAGCTATGAAAATAATAGTAGACAACTGCAAGAGAAACATCACTCTCTCTCCCTCTCTCTCATGCACATCACCCTCTTTCTCCCTCTCTCTTTCTCGGGTTATACATGCCTTTATTCATATAATTTATTAAGATGGCTGGCTGAAAGCATGAAACAGGTATGTTTGGCTATTCGTGGACTTAATGTAATGGAGCATGCAGCACAACTGATCCCATCTCTATGCCTTTCAGAGGCCAACTGGTGGAGGTCTGTATGCCTTGGAATCTCAAGCCAGACTCAATGAGGTGCAGTACAATAAGTTTTTAAATTAAATTTGAATTTTAAACTAGCATCTCAAAATAAACTGCTACAGGGCCTGTGTCCTGGGGCGATGGGTGGTCCTTCGCTATGCTGCTACACTGCTTGGGTAATGGCAAAGCGGAGTATTAGGCAAATAAGGCACATAGCATCAAATTAGAATTTTTGATTAGAAAAGGGAACGATATTGAGAGCACAATTTCATTTTGCAAGTAGACTGCTCGTATCTCTGAACATTTGTAACTCGTTACCTAATAACTTGGACACCCTCTGTGAATATATATATATATATATATATATATATATATATATATATATATATATATATATATATATATATATATATATATACAGACACACACACACACACACACACACACACACACATACATGATATTAAAAGATATGGAGATGGGACAGCATGAGCATAGCTCTTTTCCCATAAAGCACAATTAGGTAAATACACACCCACACACACACACAGAGAGAGAGAGAGAGAGAGAGAGAGAGAGAGAGAGAGAGAGAGAGAGAGAGAGAGAGAGAGAGAGAGAGAGAGAGAGAGAGAGAGAGAGAGAGAGAGAGAGAGAGAGAGAGAGAGAGAGAGAGAGAGAGAGAGAGAGAGAGAGAGAGAGAGAGAGAGAGAGAGAGAGAGAGAGAGAGAGAGAGAGAGAGAGAGAGAGAGAGAGAGAGAGAGAGAGAGAGAGAGAGAGAGAGAGAGAGAGAGAGAGAGAGAATGAAGGAGGTATGAGAAGCATGGGGGTGGGGAAGAGGGATGGGAAGGGAGATGTGGAAAGGGAGAGGAAGAAGACAAGTCTAAGATACATATCAGAGGCAGCTCTAGCCAATGACAGCTACCATGAAAAAAGGATGACAAATGTCCCTTTTGTTAGAAATATAGGTAGGAAAACTGCTTCATCAGGTAGGGAGCTGTCTATACCTCCCTAGGAGTATTTAACTGTGGAAAGTGAGTACAACATCTCCATTGTGTTTAGTACAGATGAAGGAATGAAATGGAGTGATTCAAGAGGTAGAATTCAATACCTGAAGCAGTTTTAGACATATGAAAAGAAAGAGTGTGAAGAAAGTATATATGAGTTAAAGTACAAAAGACTGATAGAAATTTGAGGATAAAATGCTGGAGTATGTGGGTAAGATTGGTGAAAGATGAATGAGATCATAAGTATTTTTAAGGGAACACAGGAACAAATAGACATTTTTGTTATGAGTATCCCCCTTATGGAAGTTCTTGAGAACAGATATCAAGTATACAGAGAAGGACCAGTATGTGAAGCTCTGATCAACATTCTTGTTCATTTTCATATTAGGCAATATCATTGACTTCCACAATCTTTTACCTGAGAGAGAACCTAAAAATATCAGGAAACCTAGGCATTTTAGAAAGGTTCACATAAATCTAAACTAGTGCACAGAATACATCCTCACACCTGTTCTTAAACAATTCCATTCCTTTCAAATATTTATCTTACATTTTTTTTTTGTTTAAACATGTTTGCCTCACTGTCTCAACCTCTTTTTCTTTGATAGGTTATTTATGGTTTTCAGATTTGATTATTTCATTTTCATGTGAGATTATGTCATATTAATAATAACTTTTTGGGAGTTGAAAAGAAAAGCCTCCTCTCTCTATGGCATACCCAATTAAACATTAGCAGAGCTGGACAGACTGAATTGAAAACCATTAGCAGAGCAGTGGCTTTGGGATGGCTCAACATGTCAGCTACAAAAACACCAATTCAGTCATGACTTAACACCACCCTGACTCTGCACTGCCAAGCCCTTACTAGTGGAATCACCTCATCCCTACTTCTACAAGATAATTTGAACTTGTATAATCTATCATTCTACCTGATCACAACAATATTCTTGATATTCCACCCTTCCTCTTTAAGGGAGCATTAATTGCTCCACTCTCCTAAAATTCTTAAATGCATCACATACAATTCTAACTTAATTTCTCTACATCTTCCTTCTTTTTCTGCTAGCTTCAAACTCATTTATTGACTTATTACATATTTATGGATAAATTTGTGTTTATCTTTTATGTAAAAATATCAATTAGGCCTTACCAATAAGTCAACATTTTGTTCACCAGCAATCTTCTTTGCATAAGGAGAGGCAAAGACAAGACCTCCTGGGGCAGTGGGTGATGCAGCAGGAAGTGGTGGTGGTGGTGCAGCAGCAACAGGTGGTGGTGGCAGTGCAGCAGCAGGAGCAGCAGGAGCAGGTGTTGGTGGTGGGGGTGGTGGTGGTGCAGCAGCAGCAGCACTGGGTCCCTCTGGTGCCTTGTAATCCTTGAAAGCAGCTACATCCTTCTCATCACTCACAATGATGCACAACAGCTGTTGTCAAGAAAGTGAAATTTAATATTGCATATTTTCATCTGAAGGCCTCAATCAAGCATAAGAAAAAGAAACTGGATAATGATTAAAGTTACTCATGTATTCAGTGATATACCAATAAATGGAGGTTCCGATGATATAAGGAGTTAGGTTCCATTTGAATTGCTTGTATAGCGAATTCTCGTATAATGAAAAACATGACTACAGTGGAACCTCAAATACCAAATGCCTCCCTTTTTTAAGAAATTGATTTTTGAGCAAAATTTTAAACTCATAATTGCCATGGTCACCATACCATAATTTTGTTCTCGAACAAAGTTATTTGATTTTGAATACTAAAAGACAAAGCAAAAGCTGCTGTTTATTACTAATTCATAGTTTCTATAAATATTTCCTTCATTTTCATAGTGGATAAGACAGTAATTCAGTCTTAGAAATAAGGTAAATGTGATCACACTGAAAAGCCTCAATGCAAACAAAGTTTTTGCCTGACTCAGGAGTAATCCTAAGTTACCTGTGGCTCTCTTGATGACTCACAATGCTATCACTACTGCACACCTGCATTTTCTGAGGACCTTTTCCCAGCAACAAGATTTCTAAGTGATCACTTTGATTTTGGCAGTAATTTACCAGAAAAAGGGATGAATGATTGAGAATACTGGCTAAATCTTCCACTAAAAAGGTGAACAGAATAGGGATGAAAGAAAGAAAAAGAAAATCTTGTGCAGTGAGGCCATGAGAGGAGGGGATGCATGCAGTTAGTAAGATCAGAAGAGTGGTTAACATGAAAAATGCACTAGATGCAATATTGCAGCAATGAGAAAGAGGCTGAAGACAGTCAGTTAAAGAGGACTTGATGAGATGAGAAGCTTTTGATTCCATCCTGTCTAAAACAGCACTATGAGTGGAAACCCCCCCCCCTCCCAAATACACATGAAGGATTCTCCATATGTGGACAGACGAGGTTCCTGTACAGAACCTGTACAGAGGGGAGCTTCCTGTAAGCTGGGGGGAGGGATGAGAAAATCTGGCAGAGACAACTCAAAACATCAAACTTCATAGAAGCTGTTTTAGCTAAAGATGAGATTTGAAACTACCAGTTTAGATTATAAGTAAAGGACAGACAGAAGATGCTCAGTATGGAAGAGGGGGGACAGTTGAGTCTCACTGAAGAGGGGATAGTTATCTGGAAGGCTGTGTCAAGTTGACAGATAAAGGAATTGAGTTTTTGAGACATTGAACATTACTAAGTTTGCTCTACTTCAATCCGAAATTTTAGGGAGATCAATAGGAGCCAACATAGGAGTGATAGATGTTTAAGAATCTTCCTGTTGAGGATAGATTCAAAAACTTTAGATAGGCAGAAAATTAAAGCAATAGGACGGTAGTTTGAGGGATTAGAATGGTTACCCTTTTCAGGAACAGGCTGAATGTAGGCAAACTTCCAGCAAGAAGGAAAGGTAGATATTGATAGAAAGAGTTGGAAGAGTTTGACTAGGCAAGGTGCAAGCACAGAGGCACAGTTTTGGAAAACAATATGAGAAACCCCATCAAATCCACAAGCCTTCCAAGGGTTAAGGCCAGCAAGGGCAATGGAAAACATCACTGTGAAGGGTCTTAATGGGTAGCATGAAGTAGTTGGAGGGTGTAGGAAAGGGAGGAACAAGCCCTGAATCATCCAAGGTGGAGTTTTCAGCAAAAGTCTGAGCAAAGAATTCAGCTTTAGAGATTGATGAGATGGCAATGGTGTCATCAGATTGAAATAAAGGAGGGAAAGATGAACTAAATTTATTGGTGTGCCAGAAATAACGAGGGGTGTTAAATCTTAAAAAAATTTGACACTTTCCTTTAATGAAGGAGTTTTTGGCTAACTGAAGAAGAATTGGTATGATTCCAGGCAGAAATATAAAATACATGAGATTTAGGTGATGGAAGGCTCAGGTACCTTTTGTGGGCCACCTCTCTATCATGTGTTATGATCCAGATTCAGCCCCTCTCACAGCTGCCAGTAACTCAGATCAGCTTCCCTAAGCTACCTCCTATGTAGCTCAGTGCAGGACACAAATGAGCATATGCAGGGTCCTACTGGTCTCTTGCAATGATTAACAAAAGTTAGGTTGCCACTCTGTTTTTACCTGAACATGGAGAAAGGAATAAACAAATGCTCCACTCTATTTGCTGAAAAAGTCATAAAACCATGTGCTAGGGGCACAGCTAGGACAAAGGAAACACACTTATGAGGTTTATAATAATTTGTGAGCTACCTCCCTCAGAAGACAGGGCCTTCTACACCCATTGACTATTATATCCTCCTGTCAGCAAGTGGTATGTATATTTAGTCTCCCAGAAGATGGACAAGTACTACCAGTACATGGTAAAACCCACGAAGAAAAGAAACAACCACTGCTCAACAGAGAATGGCTATATCCTCTGGCTCCAAAGCTCCCAGCAGAGCTCTGAACCCCCAGTAACATTTAACGGCACAAAATGGCAATGACTCAAAACAAGACAACAGATGAATCCCAAGAAGGTCAGGAAAGCACACTCACCTCCCAACAACACACAATTACAACAGACACAGGGATAGGCAAAGGTAAGACTTTTCACCATCAGTCTAATCAGCACAAAACATTCAGTCAGTTCAGTTGTGGTAACCTTACGAAGTTAAAGATAGAAGAAACAAGAAAAGAAGACGAATGAATGAGAGGAAAAGAAAAATGTGAAGAAGAAAGAAGGAATAGGGAAAAGTAGAAAAACCCAGTATCAATGCAGCTTTAGTTGGGGTATTTTGATGTGAAAAAATTGGGAAGGCCCAGACAGAACTGACCCCAAATGGAAGAGAGTTATAAACTTGTCACTGTGGTTGAGAGGACCCAGACCAGATGTAAGGGTCAAGGAAAAGGCAAGCAGAGCTGGAGGAACAGCTGAAAAAACAGCTGGGAACAATGTGTGCAAAGGAGGTGAAAGGAGAGATGTACCATGGGAAAGTAACTATCTCCAACTTCTTACTGTGCCATATACGCAAACTCTACCCTGATATCCTGATTAGGCAAAGACACATATTTCCATGCCTATGGGTAGGCCATGGGTATGAAATGTATTACTGTATATGTATGATGTGAAATGTATGAGATTTTCAACCTTATCATATAGATCACTTCTAAGGGAAAAATGTAACAAACTAGAGTTTATAATGTCATGTAATTGAGGTAAAAGTCTGACAGCAGACTACATACAGAGAAAGCAGAGGGCAGAAGCAGAGAGGTTACAGAGGTTCCTGACCCAAGAGGAGCTTGAGGTGACATGAACAAGCTCGTCCTAATTCTCATAAGTGAGCTTAAAAGTCGTGTGATGCAATCTCAATAATTATTGTCTCATGAAGGTGGAAAAGGAGTAAGTAATTTGTAGGATGTTTTATTGTTAGGATATTTAGATTTAGGATTTTGTGGTTGATTTTCTGTTTTTTTTTTTATGTAATTTCATGGCTTGAATGTTGAGTATTGAATTGCTCTGACAAGAAACTCAGGTAACATTGTGAATCAAGTTGATAAAAAGTTCTCAGCAAATTACTGAAGGTGAATGCCCGTAGATTATTATTGGATTTAATTTTAGTGAAGTAAATGTAGAAATTTTATGTGTATAATATACTACCTCATGGTCACTACTTGAATAAGTCTTCACACACAACCATGCAAGTTGCAAGCATGACAATGGTCGCAGTGGTGAGATATGTATTTAATTCCAAGACTGATCAACTGAAAGAATTATAATTTTGTGTGAAGATAAGAATGTTACATGATATATCAAGCTTACAAGATTAAGTTACACTGGATGTCATGCTGGACATCAGTTTAATTAATTGCATAGAGATAATTCATCTTAATTTATATTACTGTGAACTGCAAACTTTATGAATGAAACACCTAGTGCATAAAATTAACCAACATAGGACATCACTTAATGGTCAATCAAGTCCTGAGTCACCCACCATTGCTTCTAGAATGTCAGTCACCTTCTTCTCCATCTTCTCAAGCCAACCCACCTTGCATCAGTACTATAACTATGCTATAACTGATAATGCTAAAAATAACTTTGCAAAGGCCTTACTTCTGTGGAGGAGAGGAAAGAAGTCAGTCTGCATCCAATTTGAAATGTATAACTAGTGCTCATGCTTGGATAAAGGATTTTAGAAAGCAGGACATGGACAAACTGGACAGATGAAGGCAGGATGGAATTGATAAAACAGTATGCCTTAGATAGCACTTATACTCACATAAGACACTGTGCCAGAAAACACCAACGCAACTGGTATGAAGTAAAAAGGAGTTTTCTCAAGATTTATCCTGAGGATAGATTGCTCCAAAGTTTGATGATTGAGTTATATGTGATTTACCAGCCAAGAGAAACTATTACTGAGCTTTTCATGAGAACTGAAGGCATTGTAGAAAATAAAAGATGATGAAAGCAACAGGCAAGGAAGTGTACAATGGTATATTTGTTTCAATACTCATCAATGCCTTGCCTAAAGATTTTTCATACATTTTAGCAGATGCTGACACAAAAAGCCTCCTTCAGTGTACAAAAAATTCTCAAATCTGTAGCTTCACATCCTAGCCTTCAACCTACTGACACTGCAATAAGGAAAGAAAATATAGTAATTCCTGTCAACTCTGTGACTGTTCGTTCAGTCACGTAAGAATCTACAGCGTACCGCTCTCACGATGTAAGAAATAAAATGCACTGTCAGAGATATGGCTAAGATAACCACACCATTCAAAACTGCAGGGCCATTGATTGTTACAGATGTCATAAGTGGGGTCACACTGCTAGAGATTGCACAGTAAAACTACCACCATGGAAATGATCACCAGTTACTTGTTTCACCTGTGGAATGCAAGGATACAAAAACAGGGAATGCACTCATAAGAACACTCCATGGCAGATGCAAAGAAAAACACTGATGTATTACCAGTGGAACATAATAATGAATCGGTAGTTCTCACAAAGGTCGACAGTAACACAAGGCGTGTTTTCATAGAAGTACAAGAAGATAAGAGTACATTAGCTTTATTGACACTATAAATTGAATAGTAAATAATCAAAACTTCCCAAACAATAAAATTGTTTACAGTGCAAGTGGAGATGTAATGTTGATTTCAAGAAAGAGAAAGCTGACTTTGTGGATTGGAGGAAAATTTTAGTTATGATATTGTAATTACAAATAATCCCAAAATCACAAATAATAATAGGTTTGGACTTTATGACAAAGTATAATATTACCTTTAATACAAAAGTATTAAACTTATATATTGAAGGAGAAAGGATCATTATAGCAGAGCTGCCTATGAAACATGCACTATTAATAACTGAAGGGAAGGAAATTAAAACTCAGTGGATAATCCTAGATATAAATGCTCAGTAGCTCAGGCATCAGTGTTGCAATGAGAGAGGGTGAGTTATTTGATCTTGGAGACTAAGTTAGTTGAGTGTGATACAGCCATATTTGAGCCTGTAGCAGGAAACCTAAGAACTCAATTTTTCATGTCCAGGATTAGTGAAGTTAGAAAGTGATAATAGAAAAAAATTAAGGTATGTGATCAGGTATATAAATTTCTCAAATGAGTATATTCAGCTAGAGCCAGGGAAAATATTAGGTAATGTGCAGTCTTGCAAAAGAGAAGCCTTACCAAGTAATCATAATCAGTATGTGGTTAAATAGTATAACAGAGAAAAATGAAGAAGAGCATCTGAATGGCATTTCTAAAATTATAAATGCTATGTATCCTGATGGAACTGAGGAAAGCCAAATATTAAAGGAATTAATAAAAAAGTACCCATCAGTATTTGCAAGTGATAATGATTCCCCAAGTGTGCCAGCCCCAACTACAGTAAAGGAGTTACAATCCTTTCTTGGAATGACAAACTATTACATAAATTTGTGAGAAATTATGCTGAGATAACAGCCCCTCTAAACAAATTAACTGCAGGCATGGTGGATGGAAAGAGGAATAAGAATAAAATAATTTGGAATGATGAGGCTGTTAAGGCATTTAAAATTAAAACTTGAATTGACTCGAAGGGTTATACTAAAATTCCCAGACTTTACAAAGCTTTTGATTCCCCAAGTGTTTGGCATAAAGCTTTGATTTCCAAACTACGCTCCTTCTTTCCAAACTACTATCCTTCTTTCTGTAACTTCATCTCAAGTTTCCTTTCTGACTATTCTATTGCTGCTCTGGTAGGCAGTCACTGTTCTCCTAAATCTATTAACAGTGGTATTCCTCAGGATTCTGTTCTGTCACCTACTCTCTTCCTATTATTTACCAATGATCTAAACCAAACTTCTTGTCCTATCCAGTCCTATGGTGATGATACCAACCTGCACTTTCCCACATCTTTTCGTAGATGCCCAACCCTACAGGAAGTAAACAGTTCTTACAGGGAAGCTACAGAATAACTGACTTCTGATCTCTCCAAAATTTCTGATTGGATCAGAGCAAACTTAGTATTGTTTAATGCCTCAAAACAATTCCTCCATCTATCAACTTAACACAACCTTCCAGACAACTATCCCCATCTTCTTCAATGACACTCAACTTTCCCCTCTTCTACAATGAACATCCTCAGTCTGTCCTTAACTTATAATCTGAACTGGAAACTTCACATTTCATCTCTAGCTAAAACAGCTTCTATGAAGTTAGGTGTTCTGAGTCATCTCTGCCAGTTTTTCTCACCTCCCTCAGCTGCTAACTCTGTACAAAGCCTTTGTAAATGCATTCGTATCACTCCATTTCCCCAGAAAACTGCAGACATTCAGCATAACTCACACCCTCATCCAATTAGATCCATCACATTCTTTTCATGGTCCATGAATGCAGCATCAACTATTTCCTCTTTCATAAATATTTTCCAATTGCCATCCTCAGAGAAAATATCTAATCCATACAGCCATTGTCCTTTTTTAAAACCCTTCACTAATAGTTCTCTAAGAGATTTCCTACACTATTTCAATTGCAATACATACCAAACTTTTCAAACAATACTCAATGAGACTTAACTAGCATAATTCAAACATTCATGTTTAATATGTACACTTAGAAATTTCTGCTATAATTCCATTCACTCTTGCCCCCTTCCTATTCCTCAGATTTCCAATCAGTCTACCACTTCCTCATTCATAATATCTTTTTTGTTCATGCATCTTCACATCACCATATACGTGTAATCCCCATAAAACTGCTTCACCTTCACTCTTTTATATTTTTAAACTTTTAAAACATTCCATCCATCTCCCATTCACAGTTCCTTGCTCTTGACCAAATTATTTATTTAGTTCAGCTTTCAGTGAACAATATACAGTATGCACTAAGGTAAAATAATACATAAAGGTCAAATAAAATACAGCAAAAGTCCTATCTTTCAGCATCCAACATTTTGGAAAACCTGAAGTTTCAGCACTTCTGCAAAATTGTCTCATTCTGAAAGTGATATGATCTTTCAGCACTATTTTTCCAATAGGTATTAGCCAGAGCACTGCAATTGTAGAGCCTACAATTCTGCCATCAATTGTACTGCTTGCTACAGCACCCATGGATATGATAATGTGAGTGGTGTATATGAGAATAGTTTCAGTATAAACTTGGGATATATGAATGAAGTACTAGATTGAGGGGGGAGAGGGAAGAGATATTAGTGATACAAAGTGTAACAGGCAGAGTAAAGGCATAAGAATATGAGAACAAATCTATGGTGTTTACACTGCCATATTTGTCTTTCCACTCTGTCTTTGTGAATGAAAATCCATCAGTGGTTGTAAAGCAGACTGACCAAGAGATCATTTAAAGTGTGACAGATCCTACTACTATGGAGGCAAAAGAGGAGGAAAGTGTGGAGGAAGAAGAGCTAGGGAAAGATTTGTGAGAGGACACTAGAAAAAATTATGTTTATTTATCAAGTTTGCCTAGGCTGAACTGGAATTGTCTGTTTCCTAGAAATATGCCTTGAAAAGCTTTGTGATTTCTATATAAATATGACTAGGAGACATTAGCTTGTGTTTTCTGCAAATAAATAAATAAATAGTAGCCTATGTTCTTACTTATTAATTGCTACTGTAATTGATGAAATTCACATCTAATCTTTCTACATATTAAATGTTTTGGCACCTGTTCAGTCCCATAAATATTGAAACACATGATTTTTACTGTAAGAAATGGTAAAAAACACAGTTGGTAATCATTCAAGATTTAAGAAAATACATCACTCATTATTTTGTACTGTGAAATGTGCATTACCATTGCATATGAATACATAACTGGCAACAGAATAATCAAATAGAAAAAGAAAATTCTTCCTGTTAGACTGTTAGATTTGTGCCTGATATATATCCATTTCTAACTGGAAGACTTTTCCCCATGATGATTTTGAATGAATTATCTAACAAAAATCTGAAATTGAAACCTTACCTTGCCAAGAGGCACATCTTTTTCACCAGCAGGAACCAAAATTTTGGCCAGAACTCCCTCTTCAGGTGTCTCCATCCCCATGGTGGCTTTGTCTGTTTCAATCTCAGCCAACAGATCACCTTCATTTAAAACATCTCCTGCAAGTAAACCCAAGAGTCACCATGCTATCAACACTGCTCCAGTAAAATCACTGCAATAGCAGTATAGCACAAAACTGCTATGCTGCTATTACATCATTATCATCACCACACTGCTCCCTGCAAAATCCTATTCATCATTATCATTTTCAAATACTCCAAAGACTGATGCCTATATCAGTCTTGTTCACTTAATGTTTACTTGCTTGGCTGCAGTAGCTGCTTTCCTGCATATGCATAGATCTCTTAAATCCTTCTGGATTATTTCTTTCTGAGTCTTTCTGGCTTTCCCTCTGTGGCCACTTAGCAAGTATGGGCTAAGGCCAGATTATAAATATTTATCTTGGGTTAGGTGGACACATGGGTAGCTCAGTAGCTATCAACACAGGCTTGCAATTAAACACAGTACTTAACTAGAGAGCTGGGTGGAATGTCTGTCAGGATGGAAGAGAGTTGAGAAGGAGCATTGATGCAAACTGATTGCTGGCTGGAGTTGAACTTGGATGAAAGAGTGGGTATGTTTATCTGACCTCTGTTTGAATGTGACTTACTCCCTGCTTACCAAGCAGATTGATATCAGTTTGCTCCAAGATGATGAATCTGCTTGACTCAGATCTTCATTGTTTCATCCACTCATCATGGTGGATTGTTATATTTTAATTTAACTAATTCCCATCACCATTAATTTCCCTGTTGGAATGATAGTTTGGATTAATGGTTACCAGATCAATTCACATCTCCAACACTTTTCACCCAATCATTCTCTACCATCCTCTCAACATCTTCAAATTACTTTCATCTATCTTTTCATATCACCACACCATGAGTCAACTCCTATTCTCTACCTCTGTTAAGAGCATAAGAACAGTAACACTTTACTGCAAAATGGCTAATGGAAAAAACATAACTTTAATGCACCATGGCATATGAAAATTATGTTCATCTAGTGTTTGTTTGAGGAACATATATTTCAGGAAAGATCCTGTATCAAAATTAAAAGAAATGGTATGTTATTTTGAAAATAACAAACTGAGAAATACAGTACGTGCTAAAGTCCAAGCAAAATTTTCTAGTATTTCACTACCAAGTAATGTCTGGAGTATGGGAAAAGTGCATCACTCATTTCAGCTACAACCATTTTCCACTGCCATCTTTTCACAACCAAAATATAACTCAATGGATCATGTTGTCATCTTGCTCTGATTATCCTTAATTTGTTCTGGCATATCACATTCCATAAATGTCTGTGGACTTACCCTTGCATTGTACAAAGAAAGAATGAGAGCATATACTAGTCTGTGGACTTACCCTTGCATTGTTCAAAGAAAGAATGAGAGCATATACTAAACTGGTTAGAAAAATAGCCCTGAAGATCCAAACCCTATGCAAACTTCACAGAGCTTTACAGAGACCAGTACTATGGAATACTGAGGCCATAATCTGAATCTTTGGTGTCTACTTGGCAACTTAAACTCTCAGCTGGCTAGTGAAGGAGTGTGTAGGCAGCAACAGTGCCAGTGAGCCTTATTGTTCTAAAAACAGTGGAAGTGTGTATAGCATCTTGTCCACAATCTCCTCTTCCACTACCTTACATATTGTTGGCATACCACAATCATACTTAGAGCATCAAGATGAAAAAGAACTTTGTTTTGCAAGAGATGAATTAAAAAAACAGTGGACAGAAGAAATTAATTACATGATGTCATCAAGCTGAGTCTGCCACCAGACCTGTGCCACACACCATGAACATCCCATCACTCCATGAATCAGTCATGCCTGCTCCATCTACTTTTCAGGACCATGATTCATGAAGATTTGAAAAATGAGCATCAAGACAGAAGAGGAGTCCAACAATAAGAATTAAATGCTTACAATAAGCAAGTGGAGATGAAAAAAAACTTGCATCTTCACATGGTTTGTGCTAAAATGTGAGAAGTAACTATTTCCTACCTACCAAATGAATCCGAAACAAGAATAAGACTGGAATGGAGAACTTAGGAAGCTCTGATACACACTTCTAAGAGATAATACCCAAATAGGGAAGGACCAGGAGCCTAAGGCAAAATCTACTGTTCAGAAGTTCAGCAAGCCTACATATTCATTAGGAAAATCTATAAATACTTAAAACCAGTATATGAAAAGAGGATAAAAAATCAATTTAATCATACAGAAACTGATCCTACCAAGAAAGCAGTATCAAAAAGTATTCATAATTTTGAGGCCATAACTGAAAACATGTTTCTTTCACTTCTGAAAGCTATCTGCTCAGACATTTATACATCATTTTGAATTAAACAAAGACTCAGAGAAAAGAGACTATTTTGAAGTGGATGTCTGGTATGACAGGTTTTCATCATTCTATCTATTTGTTTTACACAAAATTTTGCACAGTGATAGGGCATAGCACTTATAACTCCTATACCTTTATTTTTTTTTATTTTCAAAAATTTTCAAAAAATTATGACCCCTTTTCAAAATGCTAAAATTCAGAAGAATTTGTATTTTCTCACGTAATACTGTGCCAATCATGTAGGTATTCTGCAAGTGCTCTTCAACTGAGCACATTTAAAATTTTTATTTTTATTTTATCAGTGAATTTGAGAAAAAATTTCTTCCAACTCTCAACTTACAGCAAATTTTAACTCTTCATAAAGATTTTTCATATATATATATATATATATATATATATATATATATATATATATATATATATATATATATATATATATATATATATATATATATATATATTCAGTAAACCCTTGTTATATCAGACCCTGTTATGGAATGTCCGGCCAGCAGCCGGAATATTAACTGTGTATTATTAGTGATAATTCACTAAATGCTTCCAACACATTCCACAGCATTTCACATGCTTGCCATGATCACAAATATTTTATTAGACTATGGCATCATGGCATGTTTGGAGCTACCTTCTAGCAGAGCTCATCCTGGAAACAAATTCTGATAAGCAGCAATGGCAGCAAGGAAATGAGTGAGGGTGGAGGGAGGAAGGGAGGGTGCGGATGGTGATGGTGGTGGTGGTGATGGTGAGGGCACACCACACTAACCAGGGTTGAGCTGCCATAATTATGGTATTTCTGTCATAATTTGGTGTTTGTCTATCATCTGCCATACACTGTCTACCATACACTATGCCATAATGTATAGAAGAAAATGTCATAATTTTCACACTGATGTATGATAATTTCGGCTGGCCGGCAGTGCAACCCTGGCACCCACACACTGCTCCTGCCTCAGTCTCACACTGGCAGATGTTATTAGAGGTTGCAGTGCTTCTCACCACTCATCTCCCTTGATCAAGATGGCATCTTCCCCCTGTCCTGCTCACACTGCTAGATGGAAAATCCTGTCCATGGCACAAAAGGAGGGAGGGAGGGAGGGAAGGAAGAGAGAGGAGGGTAGGAAAGGGAGGGGGATTAGTGGTTGTGGCACTCCTGACCCACTCACAGCTGCTTTTATTGGATTTTTGCCAGGACAAGAAATTTGGTTTAGATCATTGATGAATAATAATAGGAAGAGAGTAATAATAGGAAGAGAGTGGGCGACAGGAGAGAACCCTAAGGAACACTACTCTTAATAGATTTAGGAAAAGAACAATGATCTTGCCCTACCCACTCCTACACTGATGATAACACCCTGCACTTTTCCACATCCTTTTGTAGACGTCCAGTCCTTCAGGAAGTAAACAATTCATGCAGGGTAGCCACAGAACACCTGACTTCTGATCTGTCTAAAATTTCTGATTGGGGCAGAGCAAACTTAATATTGTTCAATTCCTCAAAAACTCAATTCCTCCATCTATCAACTCAACACAACCTTCCAGACAACTATCCCCTCCTCTTCAGTGACACTCATGTCCCCCTCTTCTACACTGAACATCCTCGGTCTGTCCTTTACTTATAATCTAAACTGGAAACTTCACTTCCAAAGAGGAGCACATTCTGACCCTCTTCCCTTTTGCAGAGATCTCCATTCTTGGAGACTTCAATGCCCACCACCAGCTTTGGCTTTCCTCTCCCTTCACTGACCATCCTGGTGAACTAGCCTTCAACTTTGCTATGCTCCACGACCTAGAGCAATTGGTGCAACACCCTACTCGTATTCCTGACCGTCTTGGAGTTACGCCCAACATTCTTGACCTTTTCCTGACCTCTAATCCTTCTGCTTATGCTGTCACCCTTTCTTCTCCGTTGGGCTCCTCTGATCGCAATCTCATATCTGTATCTTGTCCTATCGCTCCAATCCCTCCTCAGGATACCCCTAAGCGAAGGTGCCTCTGGTGTTTTGCATCTGCTAGTTGGGGGGACCTGAGGAGGCATTTTGCTGATTTTCCTTGGAATGACTACTGCTTTCATGTCAGAGACCCATCTTTGTGTGCTGAGCGCATAACAGAGGTGATAGTGTCTGGCATGGAGGCGCACATTCCTCACTCTTTTTCTCGACCTAAACCTTCCAAAACTTGGTTTAACACAGCTTGTTCTCGTGCTATACATGATAGAGAGGTGGCCCACAAAAGGTACTTAAGCCTTCCATCACCAGAATCTCATACACTCTATATTTTTGCCCGAAACCATGCCAAGTCTGTTCTCCAACTAGCCAAAAACTCCTTCATTAACAGAAAGTGTCAAAACCTTTCATGATCTAACTTCCCTTGTGACTTCTGGCATCTAGCCAAAAATACCTCCAATAACTTTGCTTTTTTTTTTCCCTCCTTTATTTCAACCAGATGGCACCACTGCTATCACATCTATTTCTAAAGCTGAACTCTTTGCTCAAACCTTTGCTAAAAACTCTACCTTAGACTATTCTGGGCTTGTTCCTCCCTCTCCTCCCCCCCTCTGACTACTTCATGCTACCTATTAAAATTCTTTGCAATCCTCAATCCGTGGATGCGTTCCACCCTCAGTGTCACGGGAGTTACCAGATGTTGTCGGTGGGTGGGTTCCACCTTCAGTGTCATGGGAGTTACCAGATGTTGTTGGTCAGTGCATTCCACCATCAGTGTCACGGGAGTTACCAGATGTTGCCTCCAGGAGGGAGAGAAGCTCAGTGAGACCGAGCTGAAATAGCCACAGCGACAATTCAGCTAATGGAGAGAGTTGCTAGATGCAACTGCCTTTCAACTTGAATAAGCAGGAGGAAAATATAAATGTATGACGCAAAAACGAAACGAACACCGCCCCCCAGACATGGTGATACAATCGTTCATGGACAATCACTGTATATTAAGGGTTAATAGGTACCATGAAGTAGTCAGAGGATGGAGGAGAGGGAGGAACAAGCCCTGAATCATCCAAGGTAGAATTTTTAGCAAAGGTTTGAGCAGAGTTCAGTTTTAGAGATAGATGTGATAGCAGTGGTGCCATCTGATTGAAATATAGAAGGGAAAGAAGGAGAAGCAAAGTTATTGCAGATGTTTTTGGCTAGGTGCCAGAAGTCACGGGGAGGGGGAAAGTTAGATCTTGAAAGATTTTAACACTTTCTATTAATGAAGGAGTATTTGGGTAGTTGGAGAAAACTTGGCATGGTTCTGGGCAGAAATATAAAAGTGCATGAGATTCTGGTGATGGAAGGCTCAAGTACCTTTTGTGGGCCACCTATCATGTGTAGCATGAGAACAGGCCATGTTAAACGAAGGTTTGGAAGGTTTAGGTTGAGAAAAAGAATGAGGAACATAACCCTCCATGCCAGACACTATCACCTCTGTTATGTGCTTGGCACACAGAGACAAGACTCTGACATGGAAGCAGTAGTCATTCCAAGGAAGAACAGCAAAATACCTCCTCAGGTCCCCCAACTAACAAAGGCAAAAAAATGCCAGAGGTACCTCCACTTAGGGGGATCATGAGAAGGGACTGAAGTGATAGGACAAGATACAGATGTGAGATTGTGATCAGAGGAGCCCAACAGAGAAGATAGGATGACAGCATAAACACAAGGATTACAGGTTAGGAAAAGGTCAAGAATGTTGGGTGTATCTCCAAGACGAATATGGGTAGGGTGTTGCATCAATTGCTCTAGATCGTGGAGGACAGCAAAGTTAAAGGTTAGTTCACCAGGATGGTCAGTGAAGGAAGAGGAAAGTCTAAGCTGGTGGTAAACATTCAAGTCTTCAAGAATGGAGATCTCTGCAAAAGGGAAGAAAGTCACAATGTGTTCTCTTGCTTGTAATTCCAAGGCTAGTAATTCAAGGAGGGGTACATAAACATTGAATGCCCTTAAGCAGATCCTTATAATTAAATAGCTAAATGATACAGGCACAGAGGGGAATAGCATATACCCTGCCATGTAGAGAAGCTGGCTGGTGAATGACTGATGCACTGAGGGTGCTTGATGTTGCCAACTTACAGTGTTGGTTTACATGCATGTTTCCATTGTTGCACCTATAACATATACTCAAACTCAATTCCTCCATCTATCAACTCGACACAACCTTCCAGACAACTATCCCCTCTTCTTCAATGACACTCAACTGTCCCCCTCTTCTACAATGAACATCCTCGGTCTGTCCTTTACTTATAATCTGAACTGGAAACTTCACATCTCATCTCTAGCTAAAACAGCTTCTATGAAGTTAGGTGTTCTGAGACATCTCCGCCAGTTTTTCTCACTCCCCCCCCAGCTGCTAACTCTGTACAAGGGCCTTATCCCTCCATGTATGGAGTATGCTTCACATGTCTGGAGGGGTTCCGCTCATACTGCTCTTCTAGACAGGGTGGAATCAAAAGCTTCTCATCTCATCAACTCCTCTCCTCTAACTGACTGTCTTCAGCCTCTCTCTCACCGCTGCAATGTTGCATATCTAGCTGTCTTCTACCGCTATTTTCATGCTAACTGCTCTTCTGATCTTGCTAACTGCATGCCTCCCCTCCTTCCGCGACCTCGTTGCACAAGACTTTCTTCTTTCTCTCACCCCTATTCTGTCCACCTCTCTAACACAAGAGTTAACCAGTATTCTCAATCATTCATCCCTTTCTCTGGTAAACTCTGGAACTCCCTGCCTGCTTCTGTATTTCCATCTTCCTATGACTTGAATTCCTTCAAGAGGGAGGTTTCAAGACACTTATTCATCAATTTTTGACCACTGCTTTGACCCTTTTATGGGACTGGCATTTCAGTGGGCATTTTTTTAATTAGATTTTTGTTGCCCTTGGCCAGTGTCCTTCCTACATAAAAAAAAAAAAATACATTGTTGTCGCTACTACCTTTTACATATCCTACACCTCCTTTCCCCCTATGCGCTCATAGATGAATCCTTTCAGACTGATGTGGAGGAGGGTCACCATTGGGGTTGTGTTGTCCATCAGGAGTCAATGGAGTTTGGCTGGGGAGGTACACAGGGCAGAAGAAGCAGCAGTTCCTCAATCATACCTGGCTGCTGGGAAGCTTGACCAGATATTCAAGTGACCTACCTGCTGATGCATGATTGTTTGGAGCGACACAGGATCTTGGACGTGTACCTGGTCATTCAGCTTCAACTTGGGCAGCGAGCAATCTTCAACATCCTGGGTTTGTTGAGTGACTCAATGGTCATACTCTTCTGTGCTGGCTTGCCACTTTTTCTTGAAGGACTCGGATGTCTCAAATGCCTCACAGTCTATATTGCCCACAGGGGGACCTTCATGATAAAGTGTGTAGTGTAATATAGTATTCCTGAGAGAGGATGTTTTCTCTCAAAGCGTCTTGGAACCTTTAATGCAGACTTAAGTGAAACGTAACAACTTGCCTCGAGAAATGTTTTCTATAAAGTGTTTCCACAGAGAACACTATACCTTTTTAGGCCAGACTTCATGAAATTCTACTTTATAAAAATTAATATAAAATCCTTTTATTGTTTACAGTTGCTTGTTATCAAAATTGCCAAACTGTTAATAATGCCTTTAAATGTATTAGCCATCTTTAATATTTTCATGTACAAACAATGTATGTATTGAGATTACCACCAATATATTCTAATGTCAAAATAGTTACTGACTGGTGCAGCCAAATATATACTCAATAAGTTTTCCAGAAATCAACCTTGCTGGACCACAGGAATATTTTGTTTTCTTTAACCAGCAGATCGTAGCTAACATACTGTACACTCTGACACCAACAGGTATTTCATGGACTTAACAGCCAACTCTGCATGACCATTAGACTGTGGATAGTAAGGCAATGAGACCATGTGCCAGATTTTCCAAAATTCCAGGAAGGTTTCAAATTCCTGGCTTGTGAATTGGGGTCCTCCATCAGTTTGCAGCCAGACAGGGACACCCACATCACAGAAATAGTGGCAAAAATGTCATACAGTGACAGTAGCTATTGTGTCATGGCCACATTGGATGACAACCGGGCAGCCTGAGAGGAAGTCAACAATGACAAGGAATGACTTCCCCTGACTGACTGAGAAGTCAGTCGACACTTACTCAAAGCGTCTGGTTAAGGTGTTGTCACATATGAGCAGTTCCTGTTGTTGGCTGGGTTGATGAATCTGGCATGGTTCACAAGTGCGAACAGTATTAATAATGTCAGAATTAATACTGGGCCAGAATACTGTTTGCTTCGCACACCTCTTGGTGGCTCGTATCTCAGTGACTGTACCTCTAAGACTGCACCAGGGGCAACAACACATGGTCCATACAACATGGGGTCACTGTTGCTGTAGAGGTCTTCTCTGAGTTTCCAGTATGGGAGCAGCATAGTGTGCAGGGAGTATCAGTTGGATGGAAACCCCTTTAAAACACATTCCAGGAATCAGACATACAAACGATCTTCATGGGCTGCCACCTGGAACTCCTCCATAACCTTGTCTGCTGCTTGACTGGGGGGACTCTGCAAGAGACTGTGCAGCTTGACGTGTCTCACAGAGATGTTTGTTTGACAGCCCAGCAAATCATCTTCTTGAGTTGGGTAGCAGACAGGGTAATGAGACAGAATATCTGGGATGCAGAGCTGTTTTCCTGCCCACTATGCTGCTGAAAACTGGTATGCCAAGAGCTTCTCCTTCAGTCACTGTAACCTCAGGTTTTCTACTGCATCAAGGTAATAGTGGTTAAGAACTGGTATGATTGGGCGATGGTCAGTGATGACTTCAAAGTGCAAAAGACCCACCAGGTAGAATTTGCACTTGGAAGTTGCCCATGTTACTGCCAGTAGCTCCAACTCAAACACTGCACAATGCATCTTGGTGTCCATGAAGAATCTTAAGCTACACTGGGTGAGTCGCAGCTGTTCTCCTCCATGATCTTGCAAGAGAGTATAACTGATGCCATTGAGTCTGGAGGCATCAGTCTGCAAGATTGTGGGGAGAGCTGGGTCAAACGTCACTAAGATGGATGGAACCAAGAGGGCCTCCTTCACCCTCCTGAAGGTCTCATCATGGTCAGGAGCCCACACAAACATTCGCCTGGGACTCATCAGAGGGCACAAAGGTTGAGCAGTCTCGGAAATCTCTGAAGAAAACTCTGCCAGCTGATTTACAAGTCCCATGAAGGACCATAAATCCATGAGGTTGGCAAGAGTTGCAAAGTCCAGGATTGCTTTGATTTTCTCCAGATCTGCTGCTATTCCTTCAGCTGAAAGCATGTATTCACAGAAAGATACTGCTAATGCTGCTACAGTGAACTTGTAAGTATTGAGAGTTATCCCATGGTTTCTGCACCGAGAGAGGACCTCATAGATATGCTGGAGATGGATGAGGTAGTCTTCATCATAGAAAAATACATCATCCATGACACTGATGCAGTGTTCCAGACCCTGGAGTGCCAAATCACCCAGAAGACAGAAGGCATCCCCTGTTGCAGCAAAACCCATCGGGCCCCGGCAATACCAATAGCAACCATAAGGTGTTATGAAGGTGGTCAATGGTTGATCCTCCTCTGCTAGTTCAATCTGCCAGTATCCACATAAGGCATCCACTGTGGTAATGAAACATGCCTTTGGGTCCACACTGCGTATTGCTATGAAGGGTCCAGGAGAAGGGTGCACTAGGTGTGACACTTGGCTGGTGAGCCTGGAAAGGTCTGTGGTGATCCTCACACTCCCATTTGGCTTTGCTGCAGCCACCAAGGGATGGAACCATGGAGAAGGATCCTTGCCTGTGGGTGTGATGACGGCTTGTGCCACCATCGTGTCCTGCTCTGCCTTGACTGCATCCTGGAAAGGATGTATATCTTCCTTCAGGTGGATCTTCATGGGAGGGCCTACCATGTTCTTGAGCAGCTTCGTCTGGAATTCTTCTTTGCTCACAAGTAGATCATTGAACTCCTTCAAGAAATACTCCTTGGCTTGTGAGAGGCTCGTATCACTGAGGTGAGATGACGTGGAAGGAGTAGAAGTAGCAGCTGGCACCGATGCAGAGGCTTGTGTTGTCCCTAGGCCACCGACAGTCCACTTTCCCTTGTGTAGAGCACTGGCATGTGTCACCTAGATGATGGGTTTTGCAAACTCCATGGAGATGACTGCCAATTCCTTGCAGTCTTGATAGAACAGGAGTGGAGTTGGCACATTTTCATGAACATCAATCCATGTAGTTGTGGTATTACCAAAGAATCTTATCTCTACTTTGAGAGATCCAAGAGCCAGGGCCATCTATGAACCATCCTTTGTTAGGCATTTCACAGCTGTAGAGGGTTGGAGATCCTTTCTTGAGAGGCCCAAACTTTGCAGATGGTCCAGGCCTATGAGAGTGACATCTGCACCTGTGTCAGGGAGCATGAATAGACTGCCTGACACATCACCATGGGTAATGATCACCTTGATAGATTGTGGAGGCTCTGACCTAGAGTGTGAAGAAGAGCTCACCCTCTTGACATGGCTGAAGCACTGACCTGGTGTCTTGGCGTAGTTCATCTTCCCTGTGTTCACCTGGGAAGGCAGTCTCCCTTACTGCTTCGGCTTCTTGGTGGGGCAGCACTGGTCAAAGTGTCCATCTTGACCACACACTCTGCATGTTGCTGCTTTGGCTGGGCATCTTAATGCTCTGGACCAATGACTTTTTTTTCCCGCAGTCGTTGCAAATAGACTCAGCTGCAGGACACTGCTGCTGCTAGTGTAGATGGCCACAACTGTTGCAGGGAGTACTCTGAGTCCTAACTTTGGGTTTCTGTAGCTTATTCTTCTTCTTATATTGGAAAATGGCTCTCACACCAGTGGGAGGAGCTGTGATGTGGTATTGAAGGTGGCCTCATAAGTGTAGCACTCCTTTACCAGGTCATCTAAGGAGCTGGTAGGGGTTTGTTGGATGAGGCGTTGCACCAGTTCACAGTCCTAAACTGTCATTAGGATCACCTGTTTCAGCTGTGTTTCCTCACAGTCCTTGCTCTGCCTTTGCAAATTCTGACTGCCTCAGCTGTGTTCTTGTCTTTGGTAGAAATCATTGAATGTTTCTCCTGCCATCTGTTTACAGCTAAATAGTTCCCACCTCCTCAGTGCCTTGTTGGTTTGGGTCTTGACATGTTCGTCCAACTTATCCAAGACAGTCTTAATCTGAGGTGTGTTGTCAGAACATAAGTGTAGTTTGTGTTGCAACACACATTGCATCTCCAAAGAGAGGCACATGCTTTGTTGGATCAGCTGTTTATTGGCTGGTAGGCTGGTGAGGTCAACCATGGTAGAATAATCCTCCCATTTGCATCTTAGAAAGATACATCAGGAAAGAGAGTTGGTGGGGTATTGATGATCGCCTTGGGTGGAGGTGGGTGAGGCGAAGCAATAGTGGAAGCAGAGGGGGAGGTTGTGAGTGGCAACGGCGGGGGGATGAGCAGGCACTGGATACACAGCTCAGCAATGAGTGCTTGATACCACGCTGCTTCCTCCTCCACTCATCATTCCTCTCTCTCCATGCGACACTTGTCTTGCCATCAACAGTGTTCTTCTTCCTCACATCACCGTTCCTCGTCCTGATGACAATGCTTCTCTTCTTCCAGACGACAACAGTGCTCATTCTCTGCTCGTCATTCCTCCATCCTCTACTAAACCTCATCTTCTTTTCCTCACTGAAACACAGGTGTCTGAGGCAACTGACAGTAGCCCCTTTTCTGTTCCCTCCTACTTTCTCTATCCTCATTTTCATTTGCATTTATGTGCACAACAACATAACCTGTTCTCATTCCCATGCTCTTGAATCTTCCAAGTTTTCCACTATCTGGCTACAACTACAAAGTCACTCTCAAACTAAATTTAACTACGCTGTATAACTCTCACTTAATTCCTCTGACTATAAGAAATTCTTTGACTACTTAACTTCCAAAGTGGAGCACATACTGACTCTTTCCTTTTGCAGAGATCTCCATTCTTGGAGACTTCAACGTTCACCACCAGCTTTGGCTTTCCTCTCCCTTCAATGACTATCCCAGTGAACTAGCCTTCAACTTTGCTATCCTCCACAACCTAGAGCAATTGGTGCAACACCCTATTCATATTTCTGACCATCTTAGATATATGCCCAACATTCTTGAAGTTTTCCTAACCTCTAATCCTTCTGCATATGCTGTCATCCTCTCTTCTCTGTTGGGCTCTTCTGATCACAATCTTATATCTGTATCTTGTCCTATCACTCTAATCCCTTCTCGGGATCCTCCTAAGTGGAAGTGCCTCTGGTGTTTTGCCTGTTAGCTGGGGGAACCTGAGGAAGTATTTTGCTGATTTTCCTTGGAATGACTAATGCTTCCATGTCAGAGACCCATCTCTGTGTGCCAAGTGCATAACAGAGATGATAGTGTCTGGCATGGAGGAATACATTCCTCACTCTTTTTCTCGACCTAAACCTTCTAAACCTTGGTTTAACACAGCCTATTCCCATGCTATACATGACAGGGAGGTGGCCCACAAAAGGTACTTAAGCCTTCCATCACCAGAATCTCATGCACTTTATATTTCTGCCCAGAAGCATACCAAGTCTGTTCTCCAACTAGCCAAAAACTCCTTCATTAATAGAGTGTCAAAATCTTTCAAGATCTAACTCCTCTCATGACTTCTGGCACCTAGCCAAAAACATCTTCAGTAACTTTGCTTCTTCTTTCCCTCATTTATTTCAACCAGAAGGCACCACTGCTATAACATCTATCTCTAAAGCTGAACTCATTGCTCATACCTTTGTTAAAAACTCTATCTTGGATGATTCAGGCTTGTTCCTCCCTCTCCTCCATCCTCCAACTACTTCATGCAACCTATTACAGGCTTGTTCCTCCCTCTCCTCCATCCTCCAACTACTTCATGCAACCTATTAAAATTCTTTGTAATGATGTTTTCCATGCCCTGGCTGGCCTAAACCCTTGGAAGACTTATGGACCTGATAGGTTCCCTCCTATTGTTCTCCAAAACTGTGCCTCTGTGCTAGCACCTTGCCTAGTCAAACTCTTTCACCTCTGTCTGTCAACATCTACCTTTACTTCTTGCTGGAAGTTTGCCTACACTCAGCCTGTTCCTAAAAAGGGTGACCATTCTAGTCCCTCAAACTACCATCCTATTGCTTTAATTTCCTGCCTATCTAAAGTTTTTTAATCTATCCTCAACAGGAAGATTCTTAAACAACTATCACTTCACAAACTTGTATCTGATCGCCAGTATGGGTTCCGTCAAGGCCACTCTACTGGTAATCTTCTGGCTTTCCTTACTGAGTCTTGGTCATCCTCTTTTAGAGATTTTGGTGAAACTTTTGCCTGTTGCCATGGACATATCAAAAGCTTTTGATAGAGTCTGGCACAAAGTTTTAATTTCCAAACTACCCTCCTACGGCTTCTATCCTTCTCTCTGTAACTTCATCTCAAGTTTCCTTTCTAACCGTTCTATTGCTGCTGTGGTAGATGGTCACTGTTCTCCTCCTAAATTTATTAACAGTGGTGTTCCTCAGGATTCTGTCCTGTCACCCATTCTCTTCTTATTATTCATTAATGATCTTCTAAACCAAACTTCTTGTCCTATCCACTCCTTCGCTGATGATACCACCCTGGACTTTTTCATCTTTTCATAGACGTCCAAACCTTCAGGAGGTAAACATTTCACGCAGGGAAGCCACAGAATGCCTGACTACTGATCTCTCTAAAATTTCTGATTGGGGCAGAGCAAACTTACTATTGTTCAATGCCTCAAAAACTCAATTTCTCCATCTGTCAATTCAACATAACTTCCAGACAACTATCCCCTCTTCTTCATTGACACTCAACTGGTCCCCTCTTCTACACTGAACATCCTCGGCCTGTCCTTTTCTTATAATCTAAACTGGAAATTTCACATCTCATTTCTAGCTAAAACAGCTTCTATGAAGTTAGGCGTTCTGAGATGTTTCCACCAGTTTTTCTCAACCCCCTTGCCAGCTACTAACTCTGTACAGAGGCCTTATCTGTCCATGCATGGAATATGCTTCACATGTCTTGGGGGGGGGGGGGAAGTTCCACTCATACTACTCTTTTAGACAGGGTGGAATCAAAAGCTTTTCATCTCATCAATTCCTCTCCTCTAACTGACTGTCTTCAGCCTCTTTCTTATTGCCGGAATGTTGCATCTCTTGCTATCTTCTACTGCTATTTTCAGGCTAATTGCTCTTCTGATCTTGCTAACTGCATGCCTCCTCTCGTCTCGTGACCTCGCTACACAAGACTTTCTTCTTTCTCTCACCCGTTCTATCCACCTCTCTAATGCAAGAGTTAACCAATGTTCCCAATCATTCATCCCCTTCTCTGGTAAACTCGGGAACTCTCTTCCTGCTTTTGTATTTCCACCTTCCTATGACTTAAACTCTTTCAAGAGGGAGGTTTCAAGACACTTATCCTTCAACTTTTGACCACCACTTCAGACCCTATTTGGGACATCTCAGTGGGCTTTTTTTTATTAGATTTTTTTTTTGCCCTTGGCCAGTGTCCCTCCTACAAATTTTTTTTTTTTTAAATGCCTCCCTCCTCCCGCAGCCTCACTGCACAAGACTTTTGTTCTTTTTCTCACCCCTATTCTGTCCACCTCTCTAGTGCAAAAGTTAACCGGTATTCTCAAGCAAAATTCTTAGGATCAGCAACCAGGGCAGAACAAGAAATAACAGGTTCAAGCTTAAAAAATTTAGGTTTAGGAAGGAGATAGGAAAAAATTGGTTCTCAAATAGAGTGATAGATGAGTGGAACGGACTCAGTAATCATGTAGTTAGTGCTAGGATACTAGAGAGCTTTAAGAGAAGATTTTCAAATAGAGTGATAGATGAGTGGAACGGACTCAGTAATCATGTAGTTAGTGCTAGGATACTAGAGAGCTTTAAGAGAAGATTAGACAAGTTTATGGATGGGGATAACAGATGGAAATAGGTAGGTGTTTCATACAGGGACTGCCACATGTAAGCCTGGTCTCTTCTTGCAGCTTCCCTTATTTCTTATGTTCTTATGTTCTCTGGTAAACTCTGTAACTCCCTGGCTACTTCTGTATTTCCACCTTCCTATGACTCAAACTCCTTTAAGAGGGAGGTTTTAAGACACTCGTCCTTCAATTTTTTGGCTACTGCTTTGGACCCTTTTTGGGAACTGGCATCTCAGCAGGTTTTTTTTTTTTTATTGGATTTTGTTATCTTTGGCCGCTGTCGCTCCTACATAAAAAAAAAAAAAAGGAAAATACATCATAGAAGGGTTGATAGATCCACTGCTGAGGGTGACAGCAGTGGTAATGGTGGTGATGCTGCTTGCTTCTCACTGCATGGTGGTGAAAAAGACTGGTCTGTTGTTCTCCATCTTCTCAGTCTCCTTTCTTATTCTTTTGAGGCATGACAAGGTGTTGGTTTGGAGAATTTTTGAGTCAAGAGTCAATGCAGTTACATCAGTAGTAGTAGCAGTTGTAGTACGAGTCAGTGAGTGGGTGAGTGCATGCATGGGTGTATAGGGTATGTGGTGTGGTACTGCAGTATAGCAACACAAGTGCAGCATACCAGACACTGACACACTGCTTGGACCAGTGGCATGAGTGCCTCTGGTGAGGGATGGACGTTATCCTTCTCTACTAGAAATACAGGTGAGATACCAACCCTCAGGCCTTGTCCCGTGATGAGTAGGTGTGAAGTACACAGTACCATCTTAACTACACCACGTGTACCACTATCCATACTACGAAACGCTACTCAGGGACTACACAATATATCACATTACTGCATGTGTGACTCACAGCTACTGTAGACTCACTGCACCATCTTAATTGTGATTCTAAGGGTAGTGATCCAAGGAAGGGTACATAAACACTGAATGCCCTTGAGTAGATCCTTATAATCCAGAAGTTAAATGGTACAGGCATAGAGGGGAGTAGCATAACTCTGCCATTTAGAGAACTTGGCCAGTGAATGACTGATGCATTAAGGGTGTTTGATGTTGCCAGCTTACAGTGTTGGTTTACATGCATGTTTACATGGTTGCACCTATAACATATACATTGTTGCCGCTACTACATTTTACACATCACACATGCTCCACTCTGAAAGTTAAGTAGTCAAAATTTCTTATAGTCAGAGAAGTTAGGTGAGAGGTATACAGCACAGATAAATTTAGTTTGAGAGTGACTCTGTATTCATAGCCAGATGGTGGAAATCTCAGAAGATTCAAGAGCATGGGAATGAAAGCAGGTTAAATCACTGCACATATAGACCCAACATCCAGCTTTGGATTGAAAATGAGGATAGAGAAAGCAGGAGAGAACAGAAAAGGGGCTATTGTTAGTTGCCTCAGATGCCTGTGTTTCAGTGAGGAAAAGAAGATGAGGTTTAGTAGAGGAGATGGTGTTCTACAGATTGAAAATTTTATCTAAGACCGTGAATGTTGCAGAAGTTAATGAAGAAAAAGTTGAGGTGGGTGTCAAGACACTTTGAGTCAATACCAGAGGAGCTGCCATACTTTTTATTATTGCTAGGTTTCCCTCAAAAGGTACCACTTTTATATTCAACTTCATATGCCTGGATATCCTCAGAACAAGATAGTCATGTGGTGCCTCCAAGGAAGCGACACATCTCCTTTCTCAAATAAGGATGGCAAGCCACTGACTGAGACTGAGAGTGAGGCACTGAGCTGAGAGTACCATTCACTCCCCTTTAAGTGTTATCATATAATGTTCACCCCAAAAACTGAAAGAATTCACCAGTTTTTTGTAGTTTTTGGAGAAGAAAGACACACTAATGATGTAAACAAAAGCACGTGGCTGAGTACAGGATTTAAATGGGATTTAAATGGAAAGTGTCGCGTATTTTGCGATAAATCTTTGTGAAATAATAAGGAATGTGTATGCCTACCATGTTTTTCACAATAGATCATATTTTTCAATTTTTTTTTAGTCTCCCAACCAGACATCCTCCTTAACACAAAAGATATTTTTAAGTTTAATGATACATAAATCATAATAAATTCTTCCCTAAAATTTCAGAAAAAAATAAAAAAAGAATGACAGTTCCCTTAAGGTTTTCAGCCATAAAATTTGCCCCCCCCCCCTCTCTCTCTCTCTCTCTCTCTCTCTCTCTCTCTCTCTCTCTCTCTCTCTCTCTCTCTCTCTCTCTCTCTCTCTCTCTCTCTCTCTCTCTCTTTACCTTCTTTCTTTTCCCAAGATATTATGGTACCCATTTCCATAGTAGGAGAGAGGGCTGGAAGGTTGACCTTGATATGAGGTGGAAGGTCAGCATCTGATGCATATCCTCTGAAGACTGGAGAAGCAAGTCTCCATGCTGTCGGCTTGTAAGCCTCCACTGGTACTCCTTGCGATCTGTAAAGAAGGTTCATTAGTGCATAACTTATTACCTACTAAAATTCTTTCTTCACTACTTAACATGAAAATTAAGTAGAAAAAAAAAGCAAGAAAAGAAATTACAAACTGATAAAACTGTTACATTAGGTATACAAAAAGTGACGGAAGCACAATTTACAGGATACAGTACAACACAGCTGTTCCAAGAATTGTACACCATACTGTTGAACATAACTAAAAAGGATTTCATGCCCAGTAATTAAGTGAAATGAGCTCTCTAAACAAACTGATTATTTTTTTTCTTGATAGTTCGAACTATCCTAATCTTTTTAACTTAACTCTAACCAAACTTATATTTAGTGAGATGACACTAATCTAGCCTACCTAGGTCATGTTGCAGCTGTAATAAATTTTCACAACCTAAGCCCAAATGATCTTGCATGGTATTATAATTCTGCACAAGATAAATACTGTACCTATGATCTGTGAAGGTCTCAATGTGCAGTTGACTCTACAAAACCCACAATGCCTCTATTAATTCTAAGATGTCACACACAGCCTAAGTCCATTGACACACACTTAAAAGAATTCCCTAGGTAGAATGAAGCCCATAGCACCCTTGTGAGATGCCACAGAATCTAGTTCATATTTCACAAAATTTTCATCAACATCAACAGGTTTGTCATACTTGAAGCAATAAATGATAGTGAAAAAAATAATATTTCAGGATTACATAATGTCTTACTTTGTAAATACTGTTTAGACAAACATGCAACAAATTTGTTTATGTGCTCTGCCCTGCAATTTTTCATCAGCCATCATTCAATTAAGGTATCATCCCTTACACTTCAAAGATTGCCATATGCAATTTCCATTGTCAACCTCTATTAAGTCAACAGTTTCCAAACTGGGTGATGCATTTTCCCTTGAGAAGCAGTGGCATCCGTAGTGGGAATAAGAATTGGATGAACCTCTGCTAGATTATGAATAGCACATACAAGTATCCATTACACAAAAAACTGATGATATTGTGTAAATTAGTGACTATTTTCTTTATATGAACACAAAAATCCAATAATACGAGCTTAAGTCTCAGGTGAGTAAAACTACAAAGTTTAAAATGCATGCCTTCCTACATCAGTAGACACCTGCCGAAACGGCAGGTAGACACCTGCCGAAACGATAATTACTCCCAGTGAGGTCTAAAGCACTGTTCAGGGGGTGCTGTGAACTTATCATTAAACCCAGCTGTGACCCCACTGAACATTTCCCTTTGTGTCTCACAACACAAGGGGGCAGTCACAGCCTGCCCTATAAAGACAACTCTCTTCCTCCACACAAAACTACAAGCACCTAATAACACACACACCCTTCACTCAAAAAGTTTAAAATCATCATGGCGACTCCTACACCAGCCTCGGAGTCCACATCTGGGGAGGGGACCATAAATGTCCCCAGGTTGGACTGCCTTTCTGTCGATGACCCTAAGTGTCTTGACACCCCCCTCAACTTTTTCTTCATTAACTTCTGCAACATTCGCGGTCTAAGATCTAATTTTCAATCTGTAGAACACCACCTCTCTTCTTCTAAACCGCATCTTCTTTTCCTCACTGAAACTCAGGTGTCTGAGGCAACTGACAGTAGCCCCTTTTCTGTTCCCTCCAACTTTCTCTATCCTCATTTTCGATCCAAAGCTGGATGCTGCGTTTATGTGCATAATGACTTAACCTGCTCTCATGCCCACGCTCTTCAGTCTTCCAAGTTTTCCACCATCTGGCTACGACTACAGAGTCACTCTCATACTAAATTTATCTGTGCTGTATACCTCTCTCCTAACTCCTCTGACTATAAGAAATTCTTTGACTACTTAACTTCCAAAGTGGAGCACATTCTGACCCTCTTCCCTTTTCCAGAGATCTCCATTCTTGGAGATTTCAATGTTCACCACCAGCTTTGGCTTTCCTCTCCCTTCACTGACCATCCTGGTGAACTAGCCTACAACTTTGCTATCCTCCATGACCTAGAGCAATTGGTGCAACACCCTACTCATATTCCTGACCATCTTGGAGATACGCCCAACATTCTTGACCTTTTCCTGACCTCTAATCCTTCTGCTTATGCTGTCACCCTTTCTTCTCCGTTGGGCTCCTCCGATCACAATCTCGTATCTTTATCTTGTCCTATCACTCCAATCCCTCCTCAGGATCCCCCTAAGCTAAGGTGCTTCTGGCGTTTTGCCTCTGCTAGTTGGGGGGACCTGAGGAGGTATTTTGCTGATTTTCCTTGGAATGACTACTGCTTCCGTGTCAGAGACCCGTCTTTGTGTGCTGAGCGCATAACATAGGTGATAGTGTCTGGCATGGAGGCATACATTCCTCACTCTTTTTCTCGTCCTAAACCTTCTAAACCTTGGTTTAACACAGCTTGTTCTCGTGCTATACATGATAAAGAGGTGGCCCACAAAAGGTACTTAAGCCTTCCATCACCAGAATCTCATGCACTTTATATTTCTGCCCAGAACCATGCCAAGTCTGTTCTCCAACTAGCCAAAAACTCCTTCATTAACAGAAAATGTCAAAACCTTTCAAGATCTAACTCCCCTCGTGATTTCTGGCATCAAGCCAAAAATATCTCCAATAACTTTGCTTCTTCTTCTTTCCCTCCTCTACTTCAACCAGATGGCACCACTGCTATCACATCTATTTCTAAAGCTGAACTCTTAGCTCAAACCTTTGCTAAAAACTCTACCTTGGACGATTCTGGGCTTGTTCCTCCCTCTCCTCCACCCTCTGACTACTTCATGCCACCTATTAAAATTCTTCGCAATGATGTTTACCATGCCCTTGCTGCCCTAAACCCTCGGAAGGCTTATGGACCTGATGGGGTCCCTCCTATTGTTCTCCGAAACTGTGCCTCCGTGCTTGCACCTTGCCTAGTCAAACTCTTTCAGCTCTGTCTGTCAACATCTACCTTTCCTTCTTGCTGGAAGTTTGCCTACATTCAACCTGTTCCTAAAAAGGGTGACCGTTCTAATCCCTCAAACTACCATCCTATTGCTTTAATTTCCTGCCTATCTAAAGTTTTTGAATCTATCCTCAACAGGAAGATTCTTAAACATCTATCACTTCACAACCTTCTATCTGATCGCCAGTATGGGTTCTGTCAAGGCCGCTCTACTGGTGATCTTCTGGCTTTCCTTACTGAGTCTTGGTCATCCTCTTTTAGAGATTTTGGTGAAACTTTTGCTGTTGCCTTGGACATATCAAAAGCTTTTGATAGAGTCTGGCACAAAGCTTTGATTTCCAAACTACCCTCCTACGGTTTCTATCCTTCTCTCTGTAACTTCATCTCAAGTTTCCTTTCTGACCGTTCTATTGTTGCTGTGGTAGACGGTCACTGTTCTTCTCCTACATCTATTAACAGTGGTGTTCCTCAGGGTTCTTTCCTGTCACCCACTCTCTTCTTATAATTCATTAATGATCTTCTAAACCAAACTTCTTGTCCTATCCACTCCTACGCTGATGATACCACCCTGCACTTTTCCACGTCTTTTCATAGACATCCAACCCTTCAGGAGGTAAACATATCACGCTGGGAAGCCACAGAACGCCTGACTTCTGATCTTTCTAAAATTTCTGATTGGGGCAGAGCAAACTTGGTATTGTTCAATGCCTCAAAAACTTAATTCCTCCATCTATCAACTCGACACAACCTTCCAGACAACTATCCCCTCTTCTTCAATGACACTCAACTGTCCCCCTCTTCTACACTGAACATCCTCGGTCTGTCCTTTACTTATAATCTGAACTGGAAACTTCACATCTCATCTCTAGCTAAAACAGCTTCTATGAAGTTAGGTGTTCTGAGACGTCTCCACCAGTTTTTCTCAGCCCCCAAGCTGCTAACTCTGTACAAGGGCCTTATCCGTCCATGTATGGAGTATGCTTCACATGTCCTGGGGGGTTCCACTCATACTGCTCTTCTAGACAGGGTGGAATCAAAAGCTTTTCATCTCATCAACTCCTCTCATCTAACTGACTGTCTTCAGCCTCTCTCTCACCGCCGCAATGTTGCATATCTAGCTGTCTTCTACCGCTATTTTCATGCTAACTGCTCTTCTGATCTTGCTAACTGCATGCCTCCCCTCCTTCCGTGGCCTCGCTGCACAAGACTTACTTCTTTCTCTCACCCCTATTCTGTCCACCTCTCTAACGCAAGAGTTAACCAGTATTCTCAGTCATTCATCCCTTTCTCTGGTAAACTCTGGAACTCCCTGCCTGCTTCTGTATTTCCACCTTCCTATGACTTGAATTCCTTCAAGAGGGAGGTTTCAAGACACTTATCCACCAATTTTTGACCACTGCTTTGACCCTTTTATGGGACTGGCATTTTAGTGGGCATTTTTTTTTTATTAGATTTTTGTTGCCCTTGGCCAGTGCCCTTCCTACATTAAAAAAAAAAAAAAAAAAAACCCTCCTACTAACACATCCAAGTTGTACAGGGATGCACTATGATTCAGATGGGCAGAGGTTTGTGAATGCTTGAAGACAATCATATACTTCTCCTGTGTTGCCTAACTACCATTCATTCTCCTGCCAGTTCTCTTTTAAAATTAATTAAGTGTCTCTCAGATTCCCATCCTTACAACCCTACTGCTCCTTATTATACTCAAATTCTATCATCAATTTGCTTGCAAGCATATTTACAATAAATACAAGTACAGTGTACAGTGTTTTATGTGACTGATCAATGCTTGGATGTGTTAGTGTTTTAATGTTGGTATGTTCTTTCATTCGCTGTCTTTGGTGTGGTGCTGTGTACATTACTGGCCACATGGTGCATAGATTGTGCCTATTTTGCCTCTCAAGTATTAACTATGCCTCCCAAGCAGCCAATGAGTTCTGGTGTGAGTCCTAGCAGTACAGTGAAGTGAGCTAGAGTACCAATAACAGTCACAAAGAAGGTAGAAATTGTTAAGAGGCACAAGAGTGGTGAATGAGTTACTCTCCCTGATGCACTAACAATGCATTGATAAGTCTTAGGCATTTTATATGTTTAATTAACATGAAATCATACTCTTTGTATGTTGCTTTCTCTTTCATGAACAATTCTGTAACATAGACATATTTGTTGCGTTTGGTATCATACATTTTAGCTTGAAAACTTACCTTTGACATGGGTCATGGAACCTAACCCCTATTTTCCAATTCGTTATGTTTTGTCAAACAAGAATTCACTATATGAGCAATTCAAATGGAACCTAACTGTTCATATCATCAGGGCCTCCCTGTACTTAACAAAAATTACAAATACTCCTCTTTATCATTCTGCAGAAAATGCTAAAATATAAAGCTCATGATTTTTGTACTTCTAGGAATTGACTGATTTCTTAAAAATTATTATTAAAAAAATTATTACTAAGTACTGAAATGTAACACCAAGTATATGACAAAGTCATAACATTTCCTCAAATTTGTTTATGAATCTTGTTATGCATATGATACGAATTGTAAAAATCCATAATCTTGTATAAATGCAATAGAGTTGGTAGGGGATGTGCAGGTCTGATAGAAACAAAAAAGTGGGCATCATGTAAGATATATTTGGAACAACTGCTCTAAATAAAAATCAATCTGAAATATATTTTTTATCAATGTAAAAGATTTTTCATATACAATTCAAATGAAATTCTATGAAATAATGTTAAACTGACCAAAGAACTATTTTTGGAAAATTTTGGAGTAAAATATTTGTGCTAACTCAAAACTTGAGAAGTATATAAAGACACCACCAAAATCATGAAAAAGTTAGCTTCCAGAAGGCTATTCATTAGTCATTATTTTTGTAAGTGTTTATACAGTAAAATATTTTGAATGTATATGTCTAGGTAATAAAGTTAGGTCACCACTAATGCAGGGATTTACTTCCACTATCAGCCTGTGTTACACACAATTTATGTTAGAATTTTAATGAATGCAATGGCAGAAAATGACTATGGTTTTGACCTGGCTGAGACAGGCCCCTCAAAAATTAAAATAAAATATCTCCAGACTACCCATAATATCTGAATTTTTTATCCATATGATGGAGAGTAGTAAATACAGATAAGTTAAAAAAAACATCAAAATAGTAATGAATAAAAAAATTAATACAGTACAGTAACAATCATTTAAAAACATACACTGAACTACTGTTTACACACACACCTGATGAACGCTCACTGTTGATATCACTGTGGATGGCGGCAGTGATGGCTGCAGCCTGCCCTTCTTAATAACTATGGGTGACAGGCCCGATGGCAATAGTGGCAGCACACTCGCTTCCCCGACATTAGATTTACCTTACTCCATGTTAAGGACTTCTCTGTGGCTCTTTATAGTTTGATGCATCTTAGCACTGCCACTATCATCACTAGCCTTATGCTTGTCACAAGCCATGAATTGGAGCACAATTCAACGTGTGTATTAGCAAGCCGAGAGTTAAGTGTAGACAACATGGTGCCTCTCTCCATTATACTGCTGTCCAGAGTGGATAGCGGCCAAAAGTGGCACTAGGCAAGAGGTGCATGGTTACTTTGAATATGTGGTGGAGTAACAAACAAAATTTGGACTTGCAGGGATTGTACATATATCCAGATGTTCATAAGTTGGGGATTGTCTGTTTTGATATATTTGACTTTTGTGAAGCAGAGTTCTAACCTCATGAAGTTATGAAACAAAAAATCCAAAAAGACAATGTTGAGAATGACATGCTATGTGCATTTTTTTAAGCCATACCAGAAGATACCAGATTTCCTACCATATAAGAAACAGCAGAGTATAAGACAAACCTATAATTTGGCAAGTTATGTCTAGAAAAATTAAAAACATATTTTTTAGAAAGAGAAATACTTATTCTTCATCATATTTTTTTTAATATTTCACCTAGAATAATGAAGTACCTATCCTCCTTAACAATGGTGTTATTATCCAGGTCATTGGTGTTTTAGCCCACCAAGGAGTAGAGAGAATAACAATATATCAACTCCCACTCTACAAGCATAGTGCCATCTGCATTCATTATGCTTAAATAAGGCACCGGCTACAGCTCATGCACTTCATCTTATCTTTCCCACTTCCTCACTGCTCTCCCCAAATCCACATCTTTTCATAGATGTCCAACCCCTTTAGGAAGCAAACAGTTCACACAGGGAAGCCTCAGAACACCTGACTTTAGATCTCTAAAATTTCTGATTGGGGCAGAGCAAACTTAGTATTGTTCAATGCCTCAAAAACTCAATTCTCCCATTTATCAACTCAACACAACCTTCCAGACAACTATCCCCTCTTCTTCACTGACACTTAACTGTCCTCCTTTTCTACACTGAACATCCTCGGTCTGTCCTTTCCTTATAATCTAAACTGGAAACTTCACATCTCATCTCTAGCTGAAACAGCTTCTATGAAGTTAGGCATTCTGAGTCATCTCTGCCAGTTTTTCTTACCCCCCCCACCAGATACTTTGTACGTGTATGGAGGGGTTCCATTCATACTGTTATTTTTGACAGGGTGGAATCAAAAGCTTTTCACTTTATCAACTCCTCTCCTCTAGTTCAGTGGTTCTCAAACTATGGGTCACGACCCAAATTTGGGTCACGAGATCAATTTTGATGGGTCGCAGGGACACAGGAACATTAGCATGCTTTCAGTGTTTCAGTGTATTTCAGTTACTTAATTGAATTATTCTTCTTTAACCACAAATTACTTTTGTTATGTATGTTCGTCTTCCCCCCACCTCCTTCCTCCTGGGCCCCACGTAATGGTGTCTCTGACAGGAATGACTCTTGTATCAAATGCGTATGTTGGACTGGCAGTGGGGCTCGTGTGTGGTGTCTATTTTCCACCAACCACTGGCGAGGGAGGTTGTGCCGTTTGCAGTCATTTGTGTGAGTAGAGTGTGTGTGTGTGTGTGTGTGTGTGTGTGTGTGTGTGTGTGTGTGTGTGTGTGTGTGTGTGTGTGTGTGTGTGTGTGTGTGTGTGTGTGTATAATTATATAATATCTTGCTTCACATACTACTTAATATATTTACTAACTAATAATAATAATAATAATAATAATAATCTTTTGTTCTTATTGGTTTATTTTACAACTTCATCACATATGAACATCACATGGATCGCGAAGGAATGAAATGTTCCAAATAGGGTCGCTCATGAAAAAGTTTGAGAACCACTGCTCTAGTTGACTGCTTTCAGCCTTTCTCATCACTGCAATGTTGCATCTCTTACTAACTTCTCTTCTGATCCTGCTATCTGCATGCCTCCCCTCCTCCTGTGGCCTAGCTGCACAAGACTCTCTTTATTCTCTCATCCCTATTCTGTCCACCTCTCTAATGCAAGAGTTAACCAGTACTCTCAATCATTCATCCCCTTCTCTGGTAAACTCTGGAACTCCCTGCCTGTTTCTGTATTTCCTACTTCCTATAACCTGAACTCTTTCAAGAGGGAGGTTTCAAGACACTTATCCTTCAATTTTCAATGATTCTTGTCACATCTCTTTTGGGACTGGCACCTCTGTGGGATTTTTTTTCTTTCCTCCTTTTTGTTTCCTTTGGCCAGTGACCCTCTTACATAAAAAAAAATAAATAAAAAAATCTCAAAATTTTATTCTACTGTGCCCTAAAACTTCCAAAAATGTAATACCATGTCTTAGGAAGAAACTGGCCTATCTTTACACTTGACCGTGCATCAAGACAAAGGTGAATCCCCTGTCTAACATTCTCACTATGTGTAGCTGGATGGTGGCCATCTCACATCTACATCAAGACAATAGTCCAACAGACTTTGTTCATTTTACATTTTTTAATTACAGATGCTCCTTGACTTATGAACATCTGAGTTATGATCATCCAGAGATAAGAACAAGAGGACTGGCTCAGGAGAATTTCTGAGTCACATGTATCAAGATCTCTTCGGAGAAGAGGATACTGAAAAATATGGTGATGCCATGAAGTCAGTGGAGGGGGAAGGGCATGAGCATGGCCGATGTGGGTGTCATGCAGAGGCCCAGAGAGGACCAGTAATACGAATGCTTGAGGAAGTCGATGAACAGAAGAATGCAAAGGGAGCTGCTGAAGTTGAAGATTGAGTGGACAAGGGAAAAGGGAAAGCTGAATTTCATAGGCATGGACTGCATGGTGGACAAGTTCAGCCTGTATGTAGAGGATGGTGTATACCTGAATGATGTGAGGACTGCCAGAATGGGACAATGGCTGTGTGAGTGGGTGAGGGTGAGGTGACTGCAGCCAGTGGACCAGTGACAGGTAACAACTGAGGTGCGACAGAGACAGAAGACACCAACCAGCATTGCGGGGTGCAATAACAAAAAAAATTATCAAGATAACCAATAAATCGATAACAATAACCTTATCGGCAAAAAACAGATAATTGATAACTAGCGATAAATTTATTGCCTGATAACTGATAACCAAAAAAATTGATAGATAAAAAATTCTGATACTAGCAATGACGATAGTGGTATTTTAGATAAAAAGTTGATAAATCCAAATCTTTATTTTTATCTTTGTCTTAGAAAACTAAGAAAAATCTTAGAAAAAATTCAAATTCAATCTTTACCTTGTCTCTTTGCTAATGAAAACTACTGTTTTAAGTAAAATAAGTACATTTGATTTTGAAAGCTTAAAATTTCCACATGCTCATGTTCTAAAAACTAAAATTATTGATTATTGCTAGTTTGGAACCAAAAGTATCGGCAATACCAACAAATCAATACCTCAAGAAAAATAATTATCGGATGAACAATAACCAGATACCTTAATCGCAATAAATTATCGCAATAATTTATTGTGATAACACTCACCTATGTCAACTAGGCAAGTGAGAGTAAGAGGATTGATTGCATAAATGTGAGAGGCTGGGGTAAGTGGAAGTTTGATGATGTATGCAGGGAGCTAAGTTAATGGAAGTTCATTGTAGTTGGGCTCACCAAAACACACCTAAGAGATGAAGTCAGAATGGAAGGATGTAAGTATATTATGACTGGAAAGGGGCATAAGACACAGGAAATACTGGGAGGAGGCATAGCCTTAATCTACAAGAAGGAAAGGGGACTGAAAGTAGAGGAGATTGATGTGGGGAAGTGTTACAAGCAGTGAAGATATGCTTGCAGTTAGGGTGGAATGTATAGATGGTCGTGGCAGGCCAGAGAAGGCAGTACTGGTGGTTGTGCTAGTGATGAGTGACATGAATGCACACATAAGAATACTAGGAGAATGGATGAACAGGAATGGTTTTGGTTTGGTTTGGGGAGTTTATCAATGAAATGGAGTTGGAAAATCTGAATACCTTGGCTGAAGGGCACATGACTTGGAGTGCAAGGGAGCATGAATCAACAATTGACTACATGTTGATCATGAAATTGTGTTACACATGTGGACAGATGAGGACAGTATGGTTGATACTGTATCTGATTACAATATGCTGGTTATGTAGTGTTTGATGCATGGTGGGAATGAAGTGAAAGAGGCATACGAGTATAAGAAAAGAAAGAGGAGACTGAGCGATGTGGGGTGGGAGAACTTTCAGACTGATCTGAGTGAATGAAGCTAGGATGATCTAAGTGTGCATGATATGGAGCACCTGAATGAGAACTGGTTGAGGATGTGTGTAGTGCTGCTGAGAACCTGATAGGGTTTGTGAGAGCAGGCAGAAGAAAGAGGGTATGTAAGCCTTGGTGGAATGATGAAATCAGAGGCTATGAAGAAGCAAAAGAGGATGAGTAGACAATGTAGGTGGTTGAGGAAAAAGAGGCATGAAAGTGGATTATGAGTATCAGAATACACGGGCAGCATATGTGAAACAGCAGCAACTGACAAAGTGAATGATAATGAAGGCCAAAGTGAACTGTGAAAGGAGTGATTGAATCTTTAAGGAAGAAAGGTATGGAAGGTGAACACAAATGGTACAAGTTCATGAGGTAAGAATTTGTCAGGTAGTGTTGGTGTGGAGTCAAAATGAATGGTGTAATTATAACTGAGAAAGAAGGAATCAGAGAGACAATCAGAGAGTTCTGGGAAGAAGTGGGTAGTGTAAATGAGGTGTTTGACGTGAAAGAAATATGTGTGACACTGGAAAGGAAGAATACAAATGAACTAGATGAAAGAATCAGCAGGGAGAAAATGGAGAGGTGTGTGAGAAGGCAGAATAATGGTAAGGTAGCAGGCCCAGATGATATACCATATGAGTTCTACAAGAATGGTGGTGAAACAGTGATTGACACAATGACTAAATTATTCAACCAAGTGTGGAATAAAGAGAGACTGCCAAGAAAACAGAATGAGTGTTGAGTGAGTTTGTTGCATAAGAGAAGATACAAACATAAGAATGAGTTGAAGAATTACAGGCCAATTGCATTAGCGAACACAGTTGGTAAAGTTTTTAGTGCAGTGTTGAATGACATTGTGTAAATGGATTGAGAAAGCTGGAATGATAGCTGAAAAGCAGAATGGATTTTGTGTGGCCAGGAGAGCTGAAGATAACATGTTTGTGGTGAATTATATGACTGAGAGAGAGAAGGATGGAGGTAAATTGTACTTAGGTTTTCTAGATACTGAGAGAGCTTATGATAGGGTGAATAGTTACATAGAGTTACAAAGAAAAACAGGCCACAACAGACATTGTGGTCCTCATGAGATGACCTAAGACTACTAAGGTGATAGCAGATGAAAAGGACAGGAAAGCAGAAGGCTCTCTACCCACCCTCCACTCCCTCCAGTATAAGCCATACAGGAAAAACAGGTCGGAAAGAAATACCTTATGGGGTTAGGGAAGAAAAAAAGAAAAAAGAAAAAACCTGAAGGAAATTTTATAGGAAGGAAAGAAAACAGATGAAATGAGGTGCCCACATTTCCTGAGGGCAAGGAAGTTAAGCACTAACAAACAAATGCTGTTAGCCATGGATTGTAGGCAAGATATTTATCAAGACAGCAATTAAAAGTCTCTATGGTGTTGCAGTCTATCAGGTCTCGAGGAAGCCCATTCCATAGATTTACAACTCGATGGAAAAGATTTTTTTTTTTATTTGTGAGAGTTAAAGGATTTCCCAACAATTTTGCAACCATTTCCTCGCGTGTAATTTGAAGAGTCTATCATGAAATATTTACTGCAGTCCATGTTATCAATGCCTTTGATGATTTTAAACACCTGTATTAAGTCGCCTCTTAGTCTTCTTTGTGTTAATGGGAAAAGATTTAATTCTTTAAGATGCTCTTTGTATGATTAGTTTCTTAGGCTTGTTATCATTTTTGTTACTCTACACTGAACTCTTTCTAATTTATCAATGTCTTTCTGGTAGTAGGGGCACCATGATTAAACGCAATATTCCAAAAGGGGACGGATTAAAGAGTTATACAAAGTGAGGATTGTATCCTTAGATTTATATTCAAAAGATCTGCCAATTGAGCCAATTACCTTATTTGCTTTCTTTACAACTTTTGAACATTGTTGGCTAGATCTTAAGCTACTCGATATTGTCACTCCTAAATCAATTTTGTTGTCAACACTTTTAAGTTGGGTACCATTTAAAATATACTTTGCTTTCTCATTTCTATACCTGATGTGAACCACTTTGCACTTATCTGCATTAAAACTCATCTGCCAGGTTTGCCCCCACTCAGTCAATCTGTTTAGATTTTTCTGCATTTCTATTACTTGTTCTTTTGAGACTAGAAAATTCACAATTTTGGAGTCATCAGCAAACTTTGATATTATACTGGTAACAGCCTTATCTATGTCATTGATATAAACAAGGAAAAGAAAATGTTCTAAGACTGATCTCTGTGGTATCCCACACTAGGAAGAGTCTTAAAGATTGGGTTGAATGCAAAGATTGTTAACATAGTACAAATTATGTATGTGGACACAAGAAATAAATACAGATTAGGAGACAAAGAAACAGACTCGATGAAGAGTGAGAGGAGTTAGGCAAGGATGCATATTGTCACCAACCCTTTTAAATTTGTATACAGAGGAGTTAACAGCCAGAATGAAAAGAATGAATATGGGAATAATAAGACATGTGCTCTTTTATGCAGATGATGTAGTGATTATGAGTGATTTAGCAGATGAGCTCCAAAGTTTCTTGTAGATGGGCATGGAAGAGACTTCAGATTGAAGTTTAGCAGTAAGAAAACCAAGGTAATGGTTGTGAATAGGTTAGGGGATGAAAGAAATGAAGAGAATGAGTTTTCCACCATCTGGCTACGACTACAGAGTCATTCTCATACTAAATTTATCTGTGCTGTATACCTCTCTCCTAACTCCTCTGACTATAAGAAATTCTTTGACTACTTAACTTCCAAAGTGGAGCACATTCTGACCCTCTTCCCTTTTGCAGAGATCTCCATTCTTGGAGACTTCAATGTTCACCACCAGCTTTGGCTTTCCTCTCCCTTCACTGACCATCCTGGTGAACTAGCCTACAACTTTGCTATCCTCCATGACCTAGAGCAATTGGTGCAACACCCTACTCGTATTCCTGACCGTCTTGGAGATACGCCCAACATTCTTGACCTTTTCCTGACCTCTAATCCTTCTGCTTATGCTGTCACCCTTTCTTCTCCGTTGGGCTCCTCCGATCACAATCTCATATCTTTATCTTGTCCTATCACTCCAATCCCTCCTCAGGATCCCCCTAAGCGAAGGTGCCTCTGGCGTTTTGCCTCTGCTAGTTGGGGGGACCTGAGGCGGTATTTTGCTGATTTTCCTTGGAATGACTACTGCTTCCGTGTCAGAGACCCGTCTTTGTGTGCTGAGCGCATAACAGAGGTGATAGTGTCTGGCATGGAGGCGTACATTCCTCACTCTTTTTGTCGTCCTAAACCTTCTAAACCTTGGTTTAACACAGCTTGTTCTCGTGCTATACATGATAGAGAGGTGGCCCACAAAAGGTACTTAAGCCTTCCATCACCAGAATCTCATGCACTTTATATTTCTGCCCGGAACCATGCCAAGTCTGTTCTCCAACTAGCCAAAAACTCCTTCATTAACAGAAAATGTCAAAACCTTTCAAGATCTAACTCCCCTCGTGATTTCTGGCATCTAGCCAAAAATATCTCCAATAACTTTGCTTCTTCTTCTTTCCCTCCTCTACTTCAACCAGATGGCACCACTGCTATCACATCTATTTCTAAAGCTGAACTCTTTGCTCAAACCTTTGCTAAAAACTCTACCTTGGACGATTCTGGGCTTGTTCCTCCCTCTCCTCCACCCTCTGACTACTTCATGCCTCGTATTAAAATTCTTCGTAATGATGTTTTCCATGCCCTCGCTGGCCTAAACCCTCAGAAGGCTTATGGACCTGATGGGGTCCCTCCTATTGTTCTCCGAAACTGTGCCTCCGTGCTTGCACCTTGCCTAGTCAAACTCTTTCAGCTCTGTCTGTCAACATCTACCTTTCCTTCTTGCTGGAAGTTTGCCTACATTCAACCTGTTCCTAAAAAGGGTGACCGCTCTAATCCCTCAAACTACCGTCCTATTGCTTTAATTTCCTGCTTATCTAAAGTTTTTGAATCTATCCTCAACAGGAAGATTCTTAAACATCTATCACTTCACAACCTTCTATCTGATCGCCAGTATGGGTTCCGTCAAGGCCGCTCTACTGGTGATCTTCTGGCTTTCCTTACTGAGTCTTGGTCATCCTCTTTTAGAGACTTTGGTGAAACTTTTGCTGTTGCCTTGGACATATCAAAAGCCTTTGATAGAGTCTGGCACAAAGCTTTGATTTCCAAACTACCCTCCTACGGTTTCTATCCTTCTCTCTGTAACTTCATCTCAAGTTTCCTTTCTGACCGTTCTATTGCTGCTGTGGTAGACGGTCACTGTTCTTCTCCTAAATCTATTAACAGTGGTGTTCCTCAGGGTTCTGTCCTGTCACCCACTCTCTTCTTATTATTCATTAATGATCTTCTAAACCAAACTTCTTGTCCTATCCACTCCTATGCTGATGATACCACCCTGCACTTTTCCACGTCTTTTCATAGACGTCCAACCCTTCAGGAGGTAAACATATCACGCAGGGAAGCCACAGAACGCCTGACTTCTGATCTTTCTAAAATTTCTGATTGGGGCAGAGCAAACTTGGTATTGTTCAATGCCTCAAAAACTCAATTCCTCCATCTATCAACTCGACACAATCTTCCAGACAACTATCCCCTCTTCTTCAATGACACTCAACTGTCCCCCTCTTCTACACTGAACATCCTCGGTCTGTCCTTTACTTATAATCTGAACTGGAAACTTCACATCTCATCTCTAGCTAAAACAGCTTCTATGAAGTTAGGTGTTCTGAGACGTCTCCGCCAGTTTTTCTCACCCCCCCAGCTGCTAACTCTGTACAAGGGCCTTATCCGTCCATGTATGGAGTATGCTTCACATGTCTGGGGGGGTTCCACTCATACTGCTGTTCTAGACAGGGTGGAATCAAAAGCTTTTCGTCTCATCAACTCCTCTCCTCTAACTGACTGTCTTCAGCCTCTCTCTCACCGCCGCAATGTTGCATCTCTTGCTGTCTTCTACCGCTATTTTCATGCTAACTGCTCTTCTGATCTTGCTAACTGCATGCCTCCCCTCCTTCCGCGGCCTCGCTGCACAAGACTTTCTTCTTTCTCTCACTCCTATTCTGTCCACCTCTCTAATGCAAGAGTTAACCAGTATTCTCAATCATTCATCCCTTTCTCTGGTAAACTCTGGAACTCCTTGCCTGCTTCTGTATTTCCACCTTCCTATGACTTGAATTCCTTCAAGAGGGAGGTTTCAAGACACTTATCCACCAATTTTTGACCACTGCTTTGACCCTTTTAGGGACTGGCATTTCAGTGGGCATTTTTTTTATTAGATTTTTGTTGCCCTTGGCCAGTATCCTTCCTACATAAAAAAAAAAAAAAAAAAAAAAAAAAAATTGGCACAAGAATACAAGTACTTAGGGATGTGGATGAGTGATTGGGGCTGTGAAGGAATTCCTGGCATGCTAGATGTAGGAACAATTAGTGTGGAGGATATTGTTAATTTTTCTTGTATATGAATTGTAAAGTCATATTAAGGGGTAATTAAGGTTAATCTAGTACAAACTAAGTATTAGTTATTAACATAAATAAAGTAGGAAGTAGAGTAGAGTAGATTGTGCATTTCTTTTGTTAGTCAACGTGACAAGAAGGGAGTTGCTCTCACTGTTTGGCTCAGTATTCACCTGCTACCAGCTGTCACCAGCACTCAGTCCTATTAAGATGCATTCTCACCACTCTACTAGTTTTCTTTAATTAAATTATCTAAGTTGGCAAGAACTTAGCTGTGGATCACATGGCTGGGAGTTATGGTGACAGCTAGGGGTGGCTGGCAGTTCCTGGGATTTCAAACCAGCTGGCTGACCATGTGTTAGGGGAGGAGTTCTATTGTGCTACTCAATGGTTCTGACCTCTAAGTCCTTGCCAACTTAGATAATTTAACGAAAGAAAATGCATCTTAATAGGACTGAGTGCTGATGGCAGCTGGTAGCAAGCAAACACTAAGCCAAGCAGTGAAAGTCAGCTGGTAGCAAGCGAACACTGAGCCAAGCAGTGAAAGTCAATCTCTTCTCGCCATGTCAACCAACAAAAAAATGCACAATCCGCTCATAAGAGGGGAACAAAGGAAGAAAGATCATTGTAGCAGACAACAGTAGGATTGCGATGACTCAGAGAGAGAGAGAGAGAGAGAGAGAGAGAGAGAGAGAGAGAGAGAGAGAGAGAGAGGCAGGCAACAGCCAATCAGGAGTTAGTCACTCATGACATCACAGCAGTGAGTGGGGGAGGGCTGAGGGGGCTAGCTAGCTACCATCCACGAAATAAAAACCTTGCAACTTTTGATAAATATGCACTGCAGCATGCAGACGAGAACTTATCAGCTTATGCTGATACACTTAATGGGTGTACGATTGCTTAGTGCTTACAATGGACTCTACAGACACAGCCCCCGACTTTATAGAAGACCCTGACAAAGATTTGGCAGATGTGATAGGTGACAAAGCTTGTCTTGCCATGGAATTTGAAAGTGACAAGGAAGTGAACAATGACGTAGATTATGAAGAATGGCTCCTACAGAGAAATAGCAAGACATTAGTAATTATACCTTTAATTTTCTGATTAGTATGGTGCACAATATTGGAAATCATATCAGACGTTATGAATAAGTCCCATGCCATTTCTTCTGAATTTACTATCAAACATTCTACAACATTGGATATATTCACAGCAGGTCTACCTTCCATACTATTGGCCCATGTTATGGATTTGTCTACATTTGAGATTTTATATTCCCATAGCTCACCTGGTAATACATAATTATCATATTTACTTTATTATAGGAGGAGGCAGTAGACACCTGCCAAAATGATAATTACTCCCAGTGAGGTCTAAAGCACTGTTCAGGGGGTGCTATGAACTTATCATTAAACCCAGCTGTGACCTCACTGAACATTTCCCTTTGTGTCTTACAACACAAGGGGGCAGTCACAGCCTGCCCTCTAAAGACAACTCTCTTCCTCCACACAAAACTACAAGCACCTAATAACACACACACCCTTCACTCAAAAATTTTAAAATCATCATGGCGACTCCTACACCAGCCTCGGAGTCCCCATCTGGGGAGGGGACCATAAATGTCCCCAGGTTGGACTGCCTTTCTGTTGACAACCCTAAGTGTCTTGACACCCCCCTCAACTTTTTCTTCATTAACTTCTGCAACATTCGTGGTCTAAGATCTAATTTTCAATCCGTAGAACACCACCTCTCTTCTTCTAAACCTCATCTTCTTTTCCTCACTGAAACTCAGGTGTCTGAGGCAACTGACAGTAGCCCCTTTTCTGTTCCCTCCTACTTTTGCTATCCTCATTTTTTATCCAAAGCTGGATGCTGCATTTATGTGCACAATGACTTAACCTGCTCTCGTGCCCACGCTCTTGAATCTTCCGAGTTTTCCACCATCTGGCTACGACTACAGAGTCACTCTCATACTAAATTTATCTGTGCTGTATACCTCTCACCTAACTCCTCTGATTATAAGAAATTCTTTGACTACTTAACTTCCAAAGTGGAGCACATTCTGACCCTCTTCTCTTTTGCAGAGATCTCCATTCTTGGAGACTTCAATGTTCACCACCAGCTTTAGCTTTCCTCTCCCTTCACTGACCATCCTGGTGAACTAGCCTACAACTTTGCTATCCTCCATGACCTAGAGCAATTGGTGCAACACCCTACTCATATTCCTGACCATCTTGGAGATATGCCCAACATTCTTGACCTTTTCCTGACCTCTAATCCTTTTGCTTATGCTGTCACCCTTTCTTCTCCGTTAGGGTCCTCCGATCACAATCTCATATCTTTATCTTGTCCTATTGCTCCAATCCCTCCTCAGGATCCCCCTAAGTGAAGGTGCCTCTGGCATTTTGCCTCTGCTAGTTGGGGGGGACCTGAGGAGGTATTTTGCTGATTTTCCTTGGAATGACTATTGCTTTCGTGTCAGAGACCCGTCTTTGTGTGCTGAGCGCATAACAGAGGTGATAGTGTCTGGCATGGAGGCATACATTCCTCACTCTTTTTCTCGTCCTAAACCTTCTAAACCTTGGTTTAACACAGCTTGTTTTCGTGCTATACATGATAGAGAGGTGGCCCACAAAAGGTACTTAAGCCTTCCACTCACCAGAATCTCATGCACTTTATATTTCTGCCTGGAACCATGCCAAGTCTGTTCTCCATCTAGCCAAAAACTCCTTCATTAACAGAAAATGTCAAAACCTTTCAAGATCTAACTCCCCTCGTGATTTCTGGCATCTAGCCAATAAATTTGCTTCTTCTTCTTTCCCTCCTCTATTTCAACCAGATGGCACCACTGCTATCACATCTATTTCTAAAGCTGAACTCTTCACTCAAACCTTTGCTAAAAACCCTACCTTGGACAATTCTGGGCTTGTTCCTCCCTCTCCTCCACCCTCTGACTACTTCATGCCACGTTTTAAAATTCTTCGCAATGATGTTTTCCATGCCCTCACTGGCCTAAATTCTCGGAAGGCTTATGGACCTGATGGGGTTCCTCCTATTGTTCTCCGAAACTGTGCCTCCATGCTTGCACCTTGCCTAGTCAAACTCTTTAAGCTCTGTCTGTCAACATCTACCTTTCCTTCTTGCTGAAGTTTGCCTACATTCAACCTGTTCCTAAAAAGGGTGACCATTCTAATCCCTCAAACTACCGTCCTATTCCTTTAATTTCCTGCCTATCTAAAGTTTTTGAATCTATCCTCAACAGGAAGATTCTTAAACATCTATCACTTTACAACCTTCTATCTGATCGTCAGTATGGGTTCCATCAAGGCCGCTCTACTGGTGATCTTCTGGCTTTCCTTACTGAGTCTTGGTCATCCTCTTTTAGAGATTTTGGTGAAACTTTTGCTGTTGCCTTGGACATATCAAAAGCTTTTGATAGAGTCTGGCACAAAGCTTTGATTTCCAAACTACCCTCCTACTGTTTCTATCCTTCTCTCTGTAACTTCATCTCAAGTTTCCTTTCTGACCGTTCTATTGCTGCTGTGGTAGATGGTCACTGTTCTCCTAAAACTATTAACAGTGGTGTTCCTCAGGGTTCTGTCCTGTCACTGACTCTCTTCTTATTATTCATTAATGATCTTCTAAACCAAACTTCTTGCCCTATCCACTTGTACGCTGCACTTTTCCATGTCTTTTCATAGACGTCCAACCCTTCAGGAGGTAAACATATCACACAAGAAAGCCACAGAATGCTTGACTTCTGATCTTTCTAAAATTTCTGATTGGGGCAGAGCAAACTTGGTATTGTTCAATGCCTCAAAAACTCAATTCCTCCATCTATCAACTCGACACAACCTTCCAGACAACTATCTCCTCTTCTTCAATGACACTCAACTGTCCCCCTCTTCTACACTGAACATCCTCGGTCTGTCCTTTACTTATAATCTTAACTGGAAACTTCACATCTCATCTCTAGCTAAAACAGCTTCTATGAAGTTAGGCGTTCCGAGACGTCTCCGCCAGTTTTTCTCAGCCCCCCAGCTGCTAACTCTGTACAAGGGCCTTATCCGTCCATGTATGGAGTATGCTTCACATGTCTGGGGGGGTTCCATTCATACTGCTCTTCTAGACAGGGTGGAATGGAAAGCTTTTCATCTCATCAACTCCTCTCCTCTAACTGACTGTCTTCAGCCTCTCTCTCACCGCTGCAATGCTGCATATCTAGCTATCTTCTACCACTATTTTCATGCTAACTGCTCTTCTGATCTTGCTAACAGCATGCCTCCCCTCCTTCTGCAGCCTCGCTGCACAAGACTTTCTTCTTTCTCTTACCCCTATTTTGTCCACTTCTCTAACGCAAGAGTTAACCAGTATTCTCAATCATTCATCCCTTTCTCTGGTAAACTCTGGAAGTCCCTGCCTGCTTCTGTATTTCCACCTTCCTATGACTTAAATTCTTTCAAGAAGGAGGTTTCAAAACACTTATTCATCAATTTTTGACCACTGCTTTGACCCTTTTATGGGACTGGCATTTCAGTGGGCATTTTTTTTATTAGATTTTTGTTGCCCTTGGCCAGTGTCCTTCCTACATAAAAAAAAAACTTTCATCTAAACAACTGGTCATTGAATTAACTAACCTGTTTCTTACTAATGTCTTGTTATTTCTCTGTAGGAGCCACTCTTCATAATTATTATGAAGAGTGGCTCCTACAGAGAAAGAGCAAGACATTAGTGAGAAACAGTTAATTCACTGACCAACTGTTCAGAGATGTGAGGTCAGTAAATGCAGAAGAAATGACATGGGACTTGTTCATAACATCTGATATGATTTCCAATATCGTGCACCACACTAATCAGAAAACTGAAGGTATAATTGCAGACATTTCTCAGAGGCTTTCAAATAATGATAAACTTCCATCACACATCAGGGTAACAGATTGCAGTGATTTTTATTTTTATTTATTTATTTTTTTTTTTATGGAAGTTTGCTACATGCACATGGTTTATTAGGCCAAAACAAAATACAAAACACTTTTGAGGGAAGAGTTTGGTCACCCTGTACTTGGTGCAATAATGTATGTGAGTAGATTTCGATTTTTACATGCAGAGCTAACTTTTGACAAAATTGATACCAGACATCAGAGATGGCTACATGACTGGTTTGCACCAGTCAGGGATCATTTTACAAATTTTAGTGACCATGCCTGTTCAGTGTTGGAGCCAGGTGACTTCTTGACCTATGATGTTACTTTATATTCTTGTAGAAATCAAAGAAGATTCAGGCAGTACAATAAGAGCTCTTAGCAGTGCAATGAACTTATGAAAATTTCATAGCGCTTATGACAGATTTAAACAGTTTATGAAATATTTATGAAATATATCCAGCATTTTGAAGGCTTATGACAGATTCATAGCCTTATGAATTTCTATAAATACTGGCCCTGGAGATTAGAAATAAATGAAAACATTAAAAGCCTAGTTGTGAATATTCAGCTTATAATAACTGTTCTACAGAGGCAGTTTTAGAATGTGCATGCATAATTCCAGACAACTGTGGGAATGTACACCGAGTCCTACATTAAAACATCCAGTAACCACTGGCAACTCAGACCACTGCAAATGCCACAATTAATAACTGTCTTCATGCAGTGGATGAGTGAGCCCTGTGTTGCAAAGCTACTATAATCTGTCCTAAAAAGTCATCATTCACTCTTTGAAATATTAACTCCATCCTATTTTGTTTGCAATATAATCTCAGTTTACACACACAAGTGCTTTTGCAATTGACTGTTGCTATATCAGATGTTCATATATCAAAATATTTCTAATATTTGACTCTCATACATCTGTACAAACTTCTCATAAACTGGATGATATCTGGTTTATATGACAGAGTCCAGCCATGTGTACAGGCCAGAGCAAAGAGCAAAAACCTAAGACATGACAAGTATACCTGGTACTGAACTAGAAAAAAACAAGGACATCTTATCTACCAACCCATCAACAACAATAACAATATACTTCCCCCACCCATGCCATGCTGTTCTCCTCACATATTTGCAGTTCTGCCCTCTTTCCTCATCTCCCTCCCTCTCCCTCTCCACCATGCTAACATATTTTTTGCCTAAACTAGAAAAAGATGATTTACAAGGATAAGTGTCAAGTCAAACTCCAGCACCATATAAGTACTTATGTAGATTACTAAGCATTATCTGTCATTCAGCAATCCTATGACATACACTGTACTATACTTTAGAGGGAAAAAATTTGTGAGCCAGGTTATATAATAGGATCAGTGGGCATACAAGTCTTTTCAATTGTCAGATAATCCAGATTATCAAATATATCAGACTGGGATTCCCTCCTTTTGATCCAATATAGTGAGAGTTTATCACACTTGTAAAGTATGTAAAATAATGTAAAATACTGTGTTGATAATCTATCACTTTCTAGCTGTCCATAGCCATCAAAAAATTTCCATATTTTGAGGAAGAGAGGCAACATGTTTTAGGCTAAAAGATGGAAATCAGTATTCAGCTATAAAGCAAACCCTGAACATTCACAGGTTGAAAATTCACAGATTTGAACTTATGTGGATTGGCACCAGAAGGGAAGTGTATGTGGATTAGATTTTTCACATAATGTCACCAATTCAAATTTTGCACACAGCACTGCTCACCAAACACACACACACACACACACACACACACACACACACACACACACACTGCCCACCACAAGCTGCATTCTGTGCCCAATAGTGTTGTCAACTTAATGTATTTTTGGCAACTGACCAGAGGTTTTGTACAAATATGATTCTCTCAAACCAATTTAAAGATGCATTAAGTGTGCAAAATGGAAATTATAATTACTATAATGAATACAAAAACTTCAAGCATAAATATTACTCTTGCATAATTCTTGAATGTTTCTAAATGTTTTCCTTAATGAATGTGGAGTAGGACTGTCAGGTCTAACCTTTTAAGGACAACTTATCCTTTTTAAAGATCTGGTTGTCCTAGCTATTCAAAAGAAAAAAAAACAGTTCATCAGAGGGATTGATGTCATGTAGAGTCAAAGACAAAAGTCATGTAATTTTTTGGCTAAAATATCTTGTAAAGGGTCAACCTTAAGGTGCTATCTGCTGTATGTCATAGGAATGGTTAGTAATACTGCCATGGAAACCTCAATACTCACCACACCTTATATGTCATCATAATTCATATCCTAGTGAGTGTTGCATTCTCTGATTCATGCAATGTCTTTTCAAACCACTCCTCCTTTTGCAATGTCTTTTCAAACCACTCCTCCTTTTGAAGCAATGGTTGAAGCACATGTGATGTTCAATACATTTGCTTGTAAAACTTTCCCACATAGTACTCAACATTAGAGACGGCTACATCATAAGATACAAACTGGAGAAATAAATTCCTTCATTGCATCAAGAAAAAATATCCTCTTGGTTTGCCATAGTCATTGTCTCATCAGTGGCAAAAATGAAGCTTTGAACCATTATCTAAATAGCAGCTTAAGGGACTGAGGCTTGCCAACTGCTAACATATAACTGCATTCAGGTTTTCATAACATTTCACAAGTTACATTTAATATTCAGACAAAACCTTGACACAACTGTTGTCTTTGACTTTATATATCTGAAAATTTCCAAATGTGTTATCATGTGATGACAATAAATACATTGTAATATTCAGCTCCAAATCCTTATCCTGTTTTGTTTTCAATTGCTCTCTTTTGTCTCAAGTACATCCTAGAAATTTGCAATGTGGTAAGTTATTTGTTAAATATTTTTCTGAGAAATTGTGTAGTGGGGAGATTTTTGGAGGAACTTATAAATAGTGCCCTCTCAAAACTGCAACAAAGGATGTTTTTTCAGCATTTTTTTAACAAACAAGAAATGAAAAATAGTCCTCTCTATACCCTTTCATAATAAAAAAAAATTTCCTTACTCTCATATTACTAAAATGCTCCAATGGCAGCCAGGAGACTTCATCACCTAAACTTCCTATACAGTGCTCACAAGATGGTATGTTGCCAATTGTTCCCCAATGTCTGAAGGCAAAATGAGGCCCCTGTTATGGTGATAGCTAGAGTCCTGCTTACTTTTGGTGGAAAGTGTCCTTACTATTCTGAGCACCTTGTATATGCTTCCATTTTTCTTTATTCTTCCCTATGGACAACAGGCTTGGAGGTGTGGTGGAAAACAGTAGTTCCAATTTTTTATCTATTTATTTATTTTATTTTATTTTATTCATTTATTTTATTTACTTATTTTTCTGAGGCCTTCTCCAAAAACCTCTCTTTCCTATCAGATCCCAAGACTTGTTAAATGGCTACAGCAGTTAAAGTTTTAAACTCTGAGTGTAATGGTTCAAGCAGAAACACATTTGACTGTGATGCAGAAAGTTCCAAGCTCAAGTCCTGGTTTAGTGTCAAAATGTTTATCAGGTGACTGTCCATTCCTTGGTCCACTCACTCATAAATGGGTATTGACAACAATGACTGGTACAATTTGAGGCTATCCTACTCTATGTGCAGATGCCCGAACTGGGTGGCTCTACCAGCCCATTGCCTTCCTTCCATGAGTGTGACACATCTAACCATGAGTACAAAGAATGCAAAATTGTTCTTGAGACCTGACAATCATTATGGCCCCAAAAACTAAAGCACTATATGCACTTCCATTCCTAGTCATTCCCCGCTCAGTTACTGCCTCTCATACCCAAGGGTTCATTTAACCTTTGATAAATTTCTCAGTGCCATTGAGGGAACATCACAATCTCACCCAAAATAATGCTTTGTAAACCAAAGCTGGAATTTCTTATCCTAATATCTAACCTTACTAAGCCCTAACCCTGACCAAACTTGAATCTAACGTCATAATAATCCTAACCTTAACAAAATCTAAAGGGAAAAAATGTTCATATTTATTTTACAATGATCCCTAATGGTAGATAAATCTGAATTCATCCACCGTAAATAATGAAAACCGTTAAGGTATAACATTTTCACAAATTCCCAACAAGAACATTTTCAGCTGTCTAACCCTCCAAATAAAACCACTAATTGTGCACCTTTCCTCAGCACCTCACAGAAATGGTGAATAAAACATGAAAATTATACCCAGTTCTGGTAAAATAAAGCAAACTTTCGCGCCGGCTAGGAAAACGGCGATCACTTTTACAGACCTGCCTTTTCTCTTGCCACTCAATACCAAGGCCGAGATGTAGCGGTGGTGTACTCTCTTGGGTGCATTCTTGGGCAGCAAAGTGGGTAGGACCGCTCTGAGGGAATACGTGAAGCGCAACATCACTTCACCTGCACTTTTTCCACTCTCGTTCCTGCAGACGACGGGCCCGGTGGGGAGGGACAGGGGCCTGCTGGGGATGGCCAGGTGGTGTTGGGTTGCCCTTCACAATCTTGATCTTGATGTTCCAGACATACAGATGTCATGATTAGTGTTATGTCAGATCTTGATGTCAGCATCTCCTGCAAGGCATTTGATTTCATTTGACATTTTTACATATTTATTGTTCCATCTTCCATGTGTTTACAATAAAGAGAAGGTTAAGGCATGCCAGTTTCCCCTAGGCGTGGAACATGAAGAAACATTTACAGCCACTACACCTACGTTGATATATATATATATATATATATATATATATATATATATATATATATATATATATATATATATATATATATATGATATTTTCCACAATGAGTATTTTCAAATGTGCATAAAGTTACAAAACAGGTGCAGTACGGAATTTCAAAACCAGCATAAAAGTTAATAAAATCTGAGATGGCCGCTAATCTCGGTTCCAACAGCTTTCATATCACTAATAGCCTTTGATATCAAGGAAAAGGTCTGTCTTGCTTGTTCACCTGGATGGTGTGAAGGCGGCTCGAATTTAGCTTGGCTCTAGCTTCTATGTTTGATATTTCCTCCTTGGGATAATACCACTTAAAAGTCAGTAATTCAAGACCTCACACACTACATGTCGGTAAGCAAACCATTTAATTGTATATTTACCATTTTGTTAAATAGAATTATACACTAAGAATGATGATCTATGAAGAGTGTGAGCTTATAGTTATTATAAAACTGAACTACATTAATATTATTATTGTTTAACTTTACATATACTCCTTTATGAAACTATTAGAGATACCTAAAATTTTGTCCGTTTTCTCTAATTCAGAAAACTTACATAAGTCATGGGTAACAGTTATAATTTTTCCTTGCTTACATAAATCCTATAAACATCATGAGGAGTCAGCCAGAGGTCAGTCTTCCTATACAAAAAAGCCTCTGCTGGACTGACATCATATCTCATTCCCATCAATACATTTATTTCTTGTAATTAAACCCAATCGTATTCGAGCTCACTGTTAACTTTTCCACACATCTGTTTCATTCTTTGCGAACCAGTAGTCCAACACAAGGTAAAGGCCATCCTAACTATCTGTTATTCTAACTCTGCACTTGGTTTAATTGAGCATTACTGTTATGATTCTTAACCTGCTTATTTTCTTAAAGATCGAAGTTTACATCTCCTTTGTTCAATGATTTTATTAACTTAAAAGTGTTAACACCGGAAGTGAACAGTAAGGTTACTGCAGAACGAGATTTTTTTTTTTTTTTTCATTGATGAAAAGTTTAACGAGGGAAACTTATTGGAAAAAAAAATAAAAACTGTTACAGCATCTTCTATGTCATCCAGTAGCTTAATTAACACACACACACACACACACACACACACACCTAGGTGAGAGATGTAAGCCGAAAGACTGTGACCTCAGTGTGTTGGTGTGTGGCGTGTGAGTGGTCTCACCAGTCCTACCCAAAGATCGATTGTTATGAGGTTTGAACTCTCTGTAATGGACTGCCTGGCTGTGTGACCAGTAAATGAAATAACGCACATTTCCAAACTGTAAAAAGAGAATGGAAAGAATATATTTTGGACACAGAAGAGGATAATAATGGATTAAAGATCAGACAAAGGCTATACAAAAAAAAAAAAAAGAGTGAGGATGGGCAGGGAATGTGTTGAACAAACGATGGACACGTAGGCAGAAACTAGATAGAAAGATAAGAAGTTTTTAGGCGTGGTTAGAAACTGTTCGATGAAAATCCTGTCCTGTAGTGAACTGTCGTTTGTAGATGGTGATGATGATAATAATAATAATATCAAGGGGTTTCCCAGCAGGTGGCAAGAGAGTTGGGACTGGGCAACAATCAGAAAGTGCAATATTTTCTCACACACACTGACGTTTCTCTTATTTTCTATTAGATATAGACCAGACACTGACTTTTGTATTAGTATTTTGCAGTCTTATCATTCAAGATCTATATCAAGGGAATGTAATCAGGGTGAGACAAGAAATAATGGTTCAAGCTTGATAAAATTAGAAAAAAAGAGGTAGAAAGGAACTGGTTCTCAAATAGAGTGGTAGATGAATGGAATAGCCTCAGTCCGAGTCATTAGGGAGGTTTAGACGATTAGGCAAATTTATGGATAAGGATAATAGGAAATAGAGTAAGTACGTAGGCTATATTTACAGAGTAAGTAAGTACGTAGGTTATATTTATAAAGGTACTGGCACGTGTTCAATAGGTCTGGCAATTTCTTACTGTTGCCCTTGTTTTCTGATGTTTTCATGTTCTTAACACCACTTCTACTCACTTTTTATGGAAGAGACAGTTATCCATCTACGCAGGGTAACGTACTACGAAATACTACGAAATACTACGAAATTTATTTACTTTTGCTATTTTTTTTTAATATTCACTCAAAATGAATCTGCTGGATATGTGTGAGCTACATGGACACACGAGGCTTTTTTTTCCCTAATGGCATGAGTATCGAACCTGCATGAAAAAAATGTAAACTTTTGAACATCACAGAATTTTTTAAAGGCATCAAAACAAAAATCCAGATGAATCGATTTTCTCTACATGATGTCATAGACTTTAATACGATGGTATTGTCATTTCCTTCAAAATATCTTAAAACTTCCCTCCAGTGGAAACAATATTTTGGAGGCGAAAAAATTGCGAAAAAAATACAAACTTTCCAAATACACTATCTAAATCTTTGAGAGGTAAATAATTATTGACTTAATCACGTTTCAAAGACGGATTACAGCAGCAGTGCATGGAACATACGGGGTGAAAAACGAAATAGTCCCTGGCTGTTACTGAGCCTCTCCCGTGAAGTAAACATACCTTGTATATTAGGAAACTTGGTGAGATCAGCGAAGTGCTACAGAGCCGACTAACTACTGCAGTATGTGTGTACGTATGTATGTAAGTGTCTATATACGTGTGTGAGTCACGTTCTTTAGCTGTATGTACGTATGTAGGTCACGTATTTACTTATCTAAATCTTGTATTTATTTTGTCAATTCGTTTAACTATGGGGTCTCTTTAGAGATACACCCACACCCACACACACACACACACACACACACACACACACACACACACGTATTGATTTCTTCAAAGGAGTCAAGGTTAAAGTACTTTTAACATCCCCTAGATTCTACTAGTCGCCCCCTTTCCGTTGCTTCTCCTCTTCCTCCTCCTCCTCCTCCTCCTCCTCCTCCTCCTCCTCTTCTTCTTCTTCTTCTTCTTCTTCTTCTTCTTCTTCTTCTTCTCCTTCTTCCTCTTCTTTCCCATCCTCCTCCTCCTGCTCCTCCTCCATCTCCCTCTCCTCTTCCTCCTACTCACACCATCAACATTCTTCTCTCTCTCTCTCTCTCTCTCTCTCTCTCTCTCTCTCTCTCTCTCTCTCTCTCTCTCTCTCTCTCTCTCTCTCTCCTTCTCCTCCTCTTCCTCCTCCTAATCATCATCATCATCTTCTTTCTTATTCATGAATTAAGAGGATGATAAAGTGGAGGCGGAGGTGCGTGGTGAGGGGGCAGTGGACGGAGGCGTGGGTGGGCAATCGCATTGGTAATTGGAAATACTGGGTGAGTAGGATGAAGCGGAGGAAGAGGAGGAGGGAAAGGAGATGGAGAGGAAGAGATAGAGGGAGAGAAGCATTCTTAAGTGACTCAAAGTAAAAGGTTCTCTCTCTCTCTCTCTCTCTCTCTCTCTCTCTCTCTCTCTCTCTCTCTCTCTCTCTCTCTCTCTCTCTCTCTCTCTCTCTCTCTCTCCAATATCAATACCAACAGCTTTCTAAAGGCATGCTGTATTCTTTTCGGTCGTATGCTCTGTATCGAACGAACGAACAAACGAACGAATGAATGAATGAATGAGTGAATGAATGCATGAATGAGTGACAAATACACTTGATTCCGTGTGTGTGTGTGTGTGTGTGTGTGTGTGTGTGTGTGTGTCACTCTAGCCTAGACTTCATATTGATTCTGTGCCACCGACATCACCTCCTGGTCTAGCTGTCTGTGCCCTACTTCCAGCCCTTGACCATTACATCCCTGGGCTGAGCTACAGTAGGAACGCCTGCACGCGGCTGAGGTTAGAGACCATAGCTAGGAGGCTGAAGATAGAAAAGGGTTGTACAGGGAGAAATATGAGGAGGAAGGGGAGGAGGGGGAAAAAGAAGAGGACGAGGTGGAGGAGGTGGAGGAGGAGGAGGAGGAGGAGGAGGAGGAAGAGGAGGAGGAGGAGGAGGCCGACATGAGGGCGCTGCCACCCTTCCACTGGCACTCTTGCACCTCACACACCAGTATCGATCTCGCGGCCCTTTCCGGCGAGAGTCTCCAGGCCTCTCATTGGCTCACAGTCTGGCATTGATCACGGCGCGGACCAATCATCGGGAGGGTAACAACGTGCTGGTGGTGAGCAGGGCGAGTGGTGGCGAGCAGTGCCGCGGTGAGACAGCAGTGTCGCGGGTGTGTGCAGAGTCCCTGGCCCTTGTGAGGACTCTCTACCCTCCCTCCCCGCAGGACCCTCGGCTGTCTCTGTGCCTCAAGGCCTCGTCATCGTTCGCGCCGGGCAGCCCACAGCACCCTCGCAGGTCGCAGACGAAGACGGTGAAGGACTGTGTATTGATCTCCAAGGCGCCGCCATCACCGAGCCACAGCGAGAGGGAGGGCGACATGGCCTCCTGAGCTGCCTCTTCACACCACCACTGCCTAGTCGCATACACCACTAACCCTCTCCCTTCTGTGACTTCATCAGGTTAGTGTAGCAAGCGGTGGGCGGGCGTGACGGCCCCTGTGTGGGCTGTGAATAGGGAAGGCGATCTATCCTCGTTCCTCCATATTGGGCGTGCAAGGGTCCCCGCCCACCTCCCCGATCTAGCTTTCGTCTTCTTTACACCCTCTGTCTTCTTAAAGTGAATGAATCAAACCAGATGAGGGTGTGTCAGGGGGAATCATGCTCGCTTGCTGCCCCTGGAGCATTGCTGCGAGGGTGAAACAGCAAGGAGGCGTGATTACACCGTCGCCACTGCCACTTCCACCACCATTATTGTCATCACTACCCTCATCACCACCACCTATAATCACATCAACATGATCCTCATAACCATCATCATCATCATCATCATCAACAACAACAACAACAACAACAACAACAACAACAACAACAACAATATCCGACGACAAAAACATAAATAAATCAACATCAATACTGTAACAACTATTTAGCAATACTGTAACTCCCAACACTTATCATCACCACCATTTCTACTATTTTCCCCGCTAGAGAATACCAACACCAGGCCCGCTCCTGCCCCGGCACTGCACCACTGCTGCACACAGTGCTCTCAGTGCCGCAGTCTTCAACCACACCACAATAGGACGGAGGGCTGTCACGAAAGTATTCTCATGAAGCTATTACGTTACCATAATCAATGGAAGATAACAATCACCGCTCCATATTTTCTCGCTCACAGAAAGATATATTTTTTTTCTGTAAAACCACTTTTCCTATTATGAACCACAACTTCCTTATCGCATCTTACTCATTGCCACCTCTGTAATCATCACACCTCTGCCAGAACTAATATGAAGCATGTTAAAACATCATCAGTTGTGTGTCATTAGTAGGCTAAGTCGACATAATCATGCATGCTACGGTAACCATGTCACTAACAATACATGCAGCTCTCCAAATGATGTTACCACATTGAATCCTTTCAGCTCAGAGTGACAGACCACCAACACAACATCAATAGCATCACGTTCCCGCTGCACTGCACTGCACACTGCACATCGCTTATCACAGTCCACTCCCTACCACTAATGTCGCACTGTACTGATGTGTGTTCAACTTTGTGGCGGTTAATCCTTTTCTTCAACCTTTCCTGAGCTTCAAATCTGACCAGACCGACTGACTCTCAGCCATCTCTGGCATAATTTTCTCCTTTGTAAGTCGAACTACAGCTAAGTAATGACATAAAGCAAAACGTTTGAGTTAACCTGCATGAACGACGTTGAAAATCAGCTAGAAGTTCAAAAGTCAAGTAAATTGAGCTGAGCATTACGAAGCCTCCCTACCTTTGCATCCAGACAATTTTGCCAGAGTGAAACAGACAAGCGCTAGACCTCTCTCACCACAGGGATAAACTCACCTCATTCAGCACACGTAAATATGGATCCTAATCCACATTTCGATGGTTTAGGGTTTCCTTGGTTCAATAATGCGAGGCTTCACATTCTAAAAGGCTGTCCTACTAACACTTGGTGGAAAAACTATCACCCACTATAATGTTGCTGTCTACACCATCCTCATCTCTACCCCGGCTTCCGTACCAGTCCAAGTTTGTGCGGTTGGCAGTATATATTACAAATTTACGCCACCAATATACGAGTAATATCTTACTGTGCCAATATGAGCATCCGCGAAACTCACACGCAAGACAAATGAGAAAAGGAAAAATCCATCACAAACTCTACACATCGTTACGTTACTGCACTGCTGCTCCCAAGGGGCATGGTATACACACACACACACACACACACACACGCATATGAGAGCAGGGTTGGCATTCCGTTCCTGCTGAAGGGCGAAATCACACGCACTTAACTTGAGCCAGTATTATACTAAGGTATTTCCATTAGCGAATTTTTATTTATTCATTTATTTATTTTATTTTAAGTGGCACCAGAACGTTCAGAGCGCAGATGACCCCATTCACTAAAGCAACAATGCACAGGCCGTACACAGATTCAACACATATCTACTACTAGATTTGATATTTTCTCTCATTACATAAGATGCACTGCTGGTGTAGTGAGGCATCTGAACGAAGGAAAATGTGAATTTCAATAAACAGGTCCATGTTGAAGCTGTAGAAGTGGAGTGTTTCTGGCTGAAATAGCAATGATTATGACAGAAGATGAGGGAAAAAACACTATAAAACTGCAATGGAGGAGGTGAGGAGGAAGAAGAGGCTGTTGACTCCACAATGACTGGCCGGCCACGAGTATGCCAGTCGATACAAGACTATTGTCGAAGACCTGGCTCTAGAGTACCAGAGAAGGGGTGGGTGCAGGACCTGAATGAAGCTGGACAGAAAGCAATTCTATCAGTTCTTGAAACTCATTAGACTTTTAATAATCTGCTCTCAAATTGAAAACATTGCCGAGTTCCAACTTTCCATTGATATTTTCATATATAGAGAACATCTGAATGCATACATATATCTATTAATTTTGTACTTAGACCCTCGTAATTTCATTGCCTTTTGACATGAGTAAAGACAACCTCCTTCAGCATTCTTCCAAGAAATTAATGTTAAAGGAATGTTTATTGAAGGAACTGCAGTGCAGTTAGTCAACAGAAATGTTCGCTGTGCAGTACCCGCTGCGTTCGTGATGCCTGTTTTGTTGTTGTTGTTGTTGTTGTTGTTGTCATTATTACTTCTACTACTACTACTACTACTGCTACTACTACTACCACTGCTACTACTACTACTACTACTACTACTACTACTAGTGTTATGATCGCAACCACCATCACTACCACAACTACCACCACCACCACCACAACCATTATCATCATCATTGTTATGATAATAATAATAATAATAATAATAATAATAATAATAATGATAATAATAATAATAATAATAATAATAATAATAATAATAATAATAATAATAATAATAATAATAGTGATAATAATAACACAATAATAATAATAATAATAATAATAATAATAATAATAATAATAATAATAATAATGATAATAATAATAATAATAACAATAATGATAATAATAATAATAATAACAACGACGATGACGACAAAAAACACATAATATGAAACAATGAGAGTGGTATCATGCATACTGACCAGGCCATCATACCTTCACCATCACCACATCACCACTATCGCATCACCACCACCGCAACAGTCATCAGCTACATCTCCCTTAATACCACAGCTACATGCCTAGAATAAAATTAACACCACCAGCACCAACCACCTCCATCACCACAGCAACAATCAGTACTACTATCA
>NC_087161.1:9462500-9472500 GCF_035594125.1 Scylla paramamosain
CGCTGGTCTAATTACACTCCATTGATCCCAAAATCCAACGAGTTTGCTGTAAGGACAAAAAGGAAAAACAAATAAAGTAAAAAAACACCGATATCATAAGATGCTTGTGCTGTCAGATTTCCTTGCGACAGTCACGCAGGGACAATTGTCCCTTTTGTAAGGGACAATAATAACTGGAGGAAACTCGTGCATGGTGCTAACCCCTGACTCTAGGGAATCGCCAAAGGAAGAAGATATTCACTCCCGCCACACGTACAACTAAACCATCTGGCGCCATGCATTCTACATAGTGGACCGCAGAAGTCTATGGAGCAATTCAGACTGATGGTTTTCCCCCATGTGACAAGCGTGGTTCGTCTTTAACTGCAGTTTTTCCTTGCTGTAGTTTTTCTGTACGTTCTGTGACTGCTGCAAGTGACCGGTGCGGAGAGAGAGAGAGAGAGAGAGAGAGAGAGAGAGAGAGAGAGAGAGAGAGAGAGAGAGAGAGAGAGAGAGAGAGAGAGAGAGAGACTAGTGTGAAGACAGACCTTGACACCAAACCGCATGCCCATCCTACATCACGCTAAAAAAGAAACAGAAGAAAAGAAATAATAAATAAATAGGTAATAAATAGATGATAAAAAAGAAAGTAGGTAAATAAAGCGACTCAGCGTCATGAAAGAAAAGGCGGACACAAGGGCCAGTGTCAGCCGGTGTGTTGTGGTTAGATCACTGAGCAGCCTTGACACATCTGTGTGGCTTCAGCTCATGGACGTGGCTGGATTAGGTGAGGCAATTCTCGCTCATCCTAAACAGTCTTGTACCGGGCCTCCAGCACTGCATTGCTGCTTCCACACTAAGTAAACGTGGCTTCCCAACACCAGGCTGCCATGTTGATGGAAATTACAGTACCTATGTAATTTCATATGCCCCAATATGCAAAGCCTATTCTCCAGTAAAATCTAATTTAAAAACCACTTGTGTAAAGAGAACATGGCGTTAATTCACTGCCCTTTTATAAAATATGGTCACTACATACCAAAATAGCGAATATCGCAATCTCTAACGAACAAGTTAAAGAAATGGAGAGCAATCTAGACAAGTTGTCAGAGTGGGGGCAAACCTGGCAAACGAGTTTTAATGCTGATAAATGTAAAATGCCTTATAGGCCCGCAGGCGTGTCAAACTCAAATCCTTTCGAGGGCCAATTATGCACTTGGTTATGGTCTAGAGGGCCATCAAAGATTTGGTAATTACTTATTGGCAAGACTAAAGATTACAAGTTATTTTGCTGGTCGTGCTAAGGTAAAAGAAAAAGTTATTATGTCTCAACAGTTTAGTTACATTTTCCTCACTTATAACAGTTATAGTAACTCAAGTTGAAAAATCTCTTGTCACCTCGCGGGCCGCTTAAGACAATCATGCGGGCCATATTTGGTCCGCGGGCCATGAGTTTGACACCCCCTGTTATAGGGCATCGAAACGAGAGGAAAGCATATTATGAATGGTACCCAGAGAGAGTGTAGAGAGCGAAAGTGATCTAGGAGTAACAATATCGAACAGCCTAAAACCTGGCCAGCAATGTTTGAAGTCGTAAAGGAATGGAACAAAATAATTGGCTTAATAGGCAGATAATTTGAATTTAAATCTAAATCCTCACTTTGTATAACTTTTTGGTCTGTCCCCTTTTGGAATATTGTGTTAAAGTATGGTGCTATTACCAGAAAGACGTTTATACGAGCAAATTAGAAAGAGCTCAGCGTAGAGTACCAAAAATTATACCAAGCCGAAGGAACAAATCATACGTAGAGCGACTTAAAGAATTAAATATATTCCCATTAACTCAAAGAAGACTAATAAGAGGCGACTTAATACAAGTGTTTAAAATCATAAAAGACATTGATAACATGGACTCCAGTAAGTATTTCACGAAAGACTCTTCAAATTACATGTGAGGAAATGGTTGCAAAATTGTTGGGAAATATTGCAGTTCTCATGAACCACACCCTGCTCCACAAAAGAAAGAAAAAAAAAAACGTAGAGGCTTTTAAACGCCATCTTAATAAATATTTAGCCTCAAATCCGCAGTTAACAGTATTTGTTAGTGGGTAATTTCCTTGCCTCCAGGAAATGGAGGCACTTTATTTTATCTATTTTCATTCTCTCCTATGAAATTTCCTTTGCGTTTTTACTTCTCTAACCCCGTAAGGTTTTTATTTCCGACCTGTTTCCTGTACAGCTTATGACGGAGGGAGTGGAGGGTGAGGAGAGAGCCTTCTGCTTTGGTGTCCTTTTTCTTCTTCTATTTCCTTAGTAGTCCTAGGTCAGGTCACCTCGAGAGGACAGAAAGGTCTGTTGTGGCCTGTGTATCTATGTAACTCTATGTAAAACACACACACACACACACACACATATATATATATATATATATATATATATATATATATATATATATATATATATATATATATATATATATATATATAATTATATATATATATATATATATATATATATATATATGTATATATATATATATATATATATATATATATATATATATATATATATATATATATATATATATATATATATATATTTATATATATATATATATATATATATATATATATATATATATATATATATATATATATATATATATATATATATATACGTATATATATATACGAGTATATATATATATATATATTTATATATATATATATATATATATATATATATATATATATATATATATATATAATATATATATATATATATATATATATATATATATATATATATATATATATATATATATATATATATATATATATATATATATATATATATATATATATATATATATATATATATATATATATATATATATATATATATATATATATATATATATATATATATATATATAATATATATTAATATACATTAATTGTATATATAATGTATATATATAATAATATATATAATAATAATATATATATATATATATATATATATATATATATATATATATATATATATATATATATATATATATACGAGTATATATATATATATATATATATTTTTTTTTTTTTTTTTTATGTAGGAGTGACACTGGCCAAGGGCAACAAAAATTCAATAAAAAAAATGCCCACTGAAATGCCAGTCCCATAAAGCGTCAAAGCAGTGGTCAAAAATTGATGGATAAGTGTCTTGAAACCTCCCTCTTGAAGGAATTCAAGTCATAGGAAGATGGAAATACAGAAGCAAGCAGGGAGCTCCAGAGTTTACCAGAGAAAGGGATGAATGATTGAGAATACTGGTTAACTCTTGCGTTAGAGAGGTGGACAGAATAGGGGTGAGAGAAAGAAGAAAGTCTTGTGCAGCGAGGCCGCGGAAGGAGGGGGAGGCATGCAGTTAGCAAGATCAGAAGAGCAGTTAGCATGAAAATAGCGGTAGAAGACAGCTAGATATGCAACATTGCGGCGGTGAGAGAGAGGCTGAAGACAGTCAGTTAGAGGAGAGGAGTTCATGAGACGAAAAGCTTTTGATTCCACCCTGTCTAGAAGAGCAGTATGAGTGGAACCCCCCCAGACATGTGAAGCATACTCCATACATGGACGGATAAGGCCCTTGTACAGAGTTAGTAGCTGGGGGGGTGAGAAAAACTGGCGGAGACGTCTCAGAACGCCTAACTTCATAGAAGCTGTTTTAGCTAGAGATGAGATGTGAAATTTCCAGTTCAGATTATAAGTAAAGGACAGACCGAGGATGTTCAGTGTAGAAGAGGGGGACAGTTGAGTGTCATTGAAGAAGAGGGGACAGTTGTCTGGAAGGTTGTGTCGAGTTGATAGATGGAGGAATTGAGTTTTTGAGGCACTGAACATTACTAAGTTTGCTTTGCCCCAATCAGAAATTTTAGAGAGATCTGAAATCAGACGTTCTGTAGCTTGAGATGTTTACTTCCTAAAGATCTAGAGGTCTACGAAAAGACGTAGAAAAGTGGAGGGTGGTATCATCAGCGTAGGAGTGGATAGGGCAAGAAGTTTGTCTTAGAAGATCATTGATGAATAATAGGAAGAGAATGGGTTACAGGATAGAATCCAGAGGAACACCACTGTTAATACACTTAGGAGAAGAACAGTGACCGTCTACCACAGCAATAATAGAACGGTCAAAAAGAAAACTTGAAATGAAGTTACAGAGAGAGAAGGATAGAAGCCATAGGAGGGTAGTTTGGAAATCAAAGCTTTGTGCCAGGCTCTATCAAAAGTTTTTATATGTCTAAAGGTAGGCGCACACTTGTTCGCATCGTACGGACGGCACGCATCGTACGCATCGGATTTTAGTATTCTTTACATTATTTCAAATGGGTCTGCGCGCATTTGACCGCGTCGTACGCATCGGACATCGGCAATGCCGACGAGGATCCCCGAAAGAGCATTCAATCCGATGCGTACGAACGATGCGGATGGCCTCTACGGCATTTGCCGGCAAATGTGCGACCCCATCGTCAGTTGCAGCCAGAGCGCCGTCGCTGTCGGGTGCAAACCTTCTTCGGTATTTATTTTATTTTTTTCTGTTTGCATAGCTATGCTTTGCTTATACATAATATATAATGTTATATTAACTCACTGACTGTTTTTAGATATGTTCCTAAATTTTTATCCTATCTATCTGGTAAATTACCTACTCGAACCTATATTGACCTCCTTTACCTTCTCTATCACATTTCACTTCACTCTGGGACTATATAATTCCTGTGCAAGATTAAATTGTATCTGCACCTAGTGGTTGTATTTTATCAAATCAGGGAACAATGTATGAAATTCTCCAAATTCCAGCCTTTTCCTGTTTATGTTGTGAATCCATGTTTTTCTTTTTTTTAACTTTCTGTTCTTCTTCTTCTGCCAGCAAACAGCTAACCACTACAATTTCTTCCTCTTCACTATCACTGTTCAACATTTTCACAACTTTATACACTAGAAAAATATGAAGTATGTCCTTCCAGAGAGAGCTCAGCTTCACAACTGCGGGTGGTGAATGGTCCAATGCCGACAATGTGCGCAGAAAATCCGATCCATCCGATGCGTGCCGTCCGTACGATGCGGACCAATGTGCGCTGACCCCAAAAACAATCCGATGAGTACGATGCGTGCCGTCCGTACGATGCGAACAAGTGTGCGCCTACCTTAAGGCAACAGGAAAAGTTTCACCAAAATCACTAAAAGAGGATGACCAAAACTCAGTTAAAAAAGCCAGAAGATCACCAGTAGAGCGGCCTTGACGAAATCTATACTGTCGATCAGATATAAGATCATGAAGTGATAGACGTTTAAGAATCTTCCTGTTGAGGATAAATTAATTTTTTTTTTAGAGAGGCAGGAAATTAAAGCAATAGGACGGTAGTTTAAGGGACTAGAACGGTCACCCTTTTTAGACAAACTTCTAATAAGAAGAAAAGGTAGATGCTGATAGACAGAGTTGGAAGTTTGACTAGACAAGGTGCTTATATGGAGGCACAGTTTCGGAGAACAATAGGAGGGACCCCCTTCAGATCCGTAAACCTTCCGAGGGTTAAGGCCAGCGAGGATATGGAAAAGATCACTGCGAAAAATATTAATAAGTAGCATGAAATAGTCGTAGGGCAGAGGAGAGGGAGGAACAAGCCCTAATTCATTCAAGATAGAGGTTTTAGGAAAGGTTTGAACGAAGAATTCAGCTTTAGAAATAGATGAGATGGCAGTGTTGCCATCAGGATGAAATAAAGGAGGGAAAGATGAAGAAGCAAAGTTACTTGAGGTGTTTTTGGCTAGGTGCCAGAAGTCACGAGGGAGTTAGATCTTGAAAGATCTTGACTTTTTTTTAATGAAGAAGTTTTTGGCTAGCTGGAGAACATATTTGGCATGATCCCGGGCAGAAATATAAAGTACATGCGATTCAGATGATGGAAGGTTCAAGTATCTTTTGTGTGCTACCTCTCTATCATGTATAGCGTGAGGACAGGGTGTGTTAAACCAAAGTTTGGAAGGTTTAGGTTTAGAGAATGAGTGAAGAATGTACACCTCAATGCCAGACACTATCACCTCTGTTATGCGCTCAGTACACAGACGGGTCTCTAACATGGAAACAGTAGTTATTCAATGGAAAGTCAGCATAATGCCTCCTCAGGTCCCCCCCCAATTAGCAGATGCAAAGCGCCAGAGCCACCTCCGCTTTCGGGAATTCTGACGAGGGATTAGAGCGATAGGGCAAGATACAGATATGAGGTTGTGATCAGAGGAGCCCAACGGAGCAGATAGGGGGACAGCATAAACAGAAGGATTAGAGGTTAGGAAAAGATCAAGAATGTTGAGCTCATCTCCAAGATGGTCACTCTTACTACAGGACTTTTCTTCTCATCTGATGCACTGTTCAAAGGCAATGTATTTACTTCTATTTAGGAATTTGCATATTAATATTCTATTTCTATTTAATTTCTATTCCATCATTTATAGCACTTTGATTTTTTACAATGATTTCTTACACCTCCTTTTTCTCCTTATACACCTTTTTCTACATTACCTTTTAAACACCTTGCTTTACAGTCTTTCTTTTCTTTCCTTCCTCCTGCATTCTTCTTCCATATTATTCAAAATGTATTCCTCTCTATTATCATACACCTTTCTCTTAATTTATATCTTTCTCTTCTTTTACACCTTCAAGTACCACTCTACTTGAGAATCAATTTATTTAATTCTTTTTTTTTTTTGTCTAAGTCAAGCTTCAGGCCGTTACTTTTAGCCCATCCTGATTACGAGCCCTGAGAATTTTTGCTTGTTATCCCTTATGCCACTTTAATACTTCCATCAGATATCCTCTTAACCTACGACTCTACCAAATGTACTACTACTACTACTACTACTACTACTACTGCTACTATTACTACTACTACTACTACTGCAACTACTAGTAATGATAATAATAATAACAATAATAATAATAATAAATATAATGATAATAATAATAATAATAATAATAATAATAATAATAATAATAATAATAATAATAATAATGTGTGTGTGTGTGTGTGTGTGTGTGTGTATGTGGAGTCAAAAGGTTTTGGCCTCATCAATTGTTCTTTAACTGACTGTCTCTGACTGAGCCTCTCAAACTTTTCAAATTTTCGTCTCTCTACATTCTACCGTTATTCCCATGATTCTTGCTCCTCTAGACTTACTAACTGAATGCCTTACACGAATTTTTGCCTACTCAATCCCACGCTATCCATCTCGTTAACTCAATGGTTAACTAGTGATTTTACACTTTCATTACTTTCATTGGCAAACCTTGGAATTTTCAGCCTATTTTTGTCCCTCTCCCATCACTTGAGGAATATCTAGACATTGCAACTAAACTGTGCACCATTTTGGACTCTCCTCTGACTTTCTTTTGTTCTTTTTTTTTCTTTTACTAGAGGGGCAAGTCACCGAGTTATTTTTCCCCTTTTCTGTGTCCTTTATCATAAAATAATAGATGTCTGAGGCCATACCTTTGGTAAAAGAATGTATCATTTTCTGTCTAATTTTTTTTTTTTTTTCAAACTGATCCATTCGATTCCTTCTCTTACTCTAAAGGTTCATGCCCAAGCCTTTCCTCCCTCCACCTTTGCATCCTCAGCACTAAAATTTACAATATGTGAAATGTATTTAGTGCTTTCTTGGTTATCATTATTTCATACATTATGAATATATGGTTTTGATATCATTTACTCTTAAATAACGTTTTAGCGTGCACACAAATTCACTCAGACACACACACACACATACACACACAACTAGGTAAACACACACACACACACACACACACACACACACACACACACACACACACACACACACACACACATATATATATATATATATATATATATATATATATATATATATATATATATATATATATATATATATATATATATATATATATATATATATATATATATATATATATATATATATATATATATATATATATATATATATATATATATATATATATATATATATATATATATATATATATATATATATATATATATATATATATATATATATATATATATATATATATATATATATATATATATATATATATATATATATATATATATATATATATATATATATATATATATATATATATATATATATATATATATATATATATATATATATATATATATATATATATATATATATATATATATATATATATATATATATATATATATATATATATATATATATGTGTGTGTGTGTGTGTGTGTGTGTGTGTGTGTGTGTGTGTGTGTTTACCTAGTTGTGCTTTATGGGAAAAGAGCTATGCTCGTGTTGTCTCATCTCCATATCTTTTAATATCCAATTTAGCCTTGAACCCATGTTTACTTTTTGCATTTACTGTCTCCTCATTCAGACTGTTCCATACATCAATACTTCTATACGGCAAACTACACTTTTAGACGTCTCTCCTACAAGCACTCTTCTTCAGCCTCTTTCCATGTCCTCTAATATCACGTGTATCCTAAACCATCAAGTCATTCCGGCCCACCTTCTCCACTCCCTCATATGCTTTATATGTCGCAATCAGGTCTCCCCTTTCTCTCCTTTTTTCCAACGTTGGTAGATGTAACCTTTCCAATCTCGTCATATGTCAAATCCCTGATATCTTCGTTGCTGCTTTATGAATTCTTTCCAATGTCTTTATATCTTTTTTTCTTGTACAATGCCGCTGCATATTCCAATCTAGGTCTAATCAGTGATATAATCACTTTCCTGATCATCTCTACATCCATATACACAAAAGCCAGCCTTATTTTTCCCAACAAATTATAGGTTTCTCCTGTAATTTTGCTAATATGTTTCTCTGGGGTCAAATTCCCAACCACTGTAACACCTAGATCCTTTTCCTCTTCTGCTCCACTCAGCCTTTCACCATTGAACACATAATTTTCTATAACTCTCCTTGCACTCTTTCCAAATTCCACTACTTTACATTTCATTAGATTAAATTCCATTTCCCATCTATGACTCCAGTCTGATATCTTGTTTAGATCTTTTTGTACCACTCCACAATGTGTGTGTGTGTGTTTGTGTGCGCGCTAAAGCGTTATTTAAAAGTGTATATATATATATATATATATATATATATATATATATATATATATATATATATATATATATATATATATATATATATATATATATATATATATCAGGCTGTCCTTCCCTGAAACTCTCTACTGTTAGTTTCATATCTGGACTCTAAATCATCCTAGGTTAAGATATAAATTGAATATCATCCCAGAGAGTTAATCTTTAGTTGAAAAAAAAAATCTGATCAAAGTAGAATCCTTGAGAAAGTATTTACTTTATCAACATTACTTATCAATCATTAGCGTCTCTTGGTCTGACGCGGTCTGGAGCTTCTTTCACATTTTTTTTTTTTTTCGAACTTCCTAACTACAGTCTCGAATCACTTGCTCTGAACATTTTACTTATCCTCATTCCTGCAAAATATGCGCGTTGTTTTCATACTTAAATAACAGTATCTTAAGTCTGTTCTCTTTACAGATAAGCAATAGAACGGCCTGTCTATCTCCATGCCTCTTTCTTTCTTTCTTTCTCCGCTTAATTTGCTGCCTGCATCTAAAGCCTCTTTGCGGGGAAAATGTCAAGACCTTTTTGGGAACTAAGGGGACTCGGGTATTAGGAAGTCATTACTTTGCTGAGTTTCCATATAGACGCATTTTTATTAGAAAATATATTATAGTTAACTAGTTATTATGGCACACACACACACACACACACACACACACACAAGAGCAGTGTTGCTAGTTTTCAGTCCTGCAGTCTTACACACACACATCATGTAAATGTATATTGATATATGATAAGCAAAAAATAAAGAAAATTACAGACTTCTAACTAAGGAGTCTAATAAGTAATGAAATCTTTAACTAGGAGCGGAGAAC
>NC_087161.1:9477500-9490000 GCF_035594125.1 Scylla paramamosain
CCCAATGTTTTCTAAGTTCATGCACGCTTCGGGAGCTATTGAGAAATTAATGTACCACATTCTATTTTCATATATAATATTTTACGTATTATCAACATCGGTATGATTTCATTGACAATTTACTATTGCTTTGTTGTCTATGGAATATGTTAGAATACAAATGGAGCAAGTAAACATGAGTAATGAGTGAGTGAGATCATAACATGTTTGGTACAGATATTGATAAAACAAAATCTATGAACATAAACCTAGGTGGAAACTTTAACACTCCGTCATGGGGTAAATTTCGGTGGTGTCATCACTCATTAGTCATTACACTTGTTTACTCGCTGCATTCCCTTCCTAACATATTCCACAAACAACACAGCAAAAGTAATTTGTCAATATAACTCATTGCAGAAGTTTATAATGCGAGGTAAAAAAAAATAAATAAATAAAAAAGAAAATATATATATATATATATATATATATATATATATATATATATATATATATATATATATATATATATATATATATATATATATATATATATATATATATATATATATATATATATATATATATATATAGAAGGCCCACTTAATACCAGGTCCAACAGAGAATCCCAAATAGAAAAATAAATTAATGAAGGATAAGTGTCTTCAAACCTTCTTGAAAGACTTCAAGTCATAGGAAAGAGGAAATGCAGAAGCAGGCAGGGAGTACCAGAGTTTACCAGAGAAAAGGATGAATGATTGAGAATATTAATTAATTCTTACATTAGAGAGGTGAACATAATAGGAGTGAGAGAAAGCAGAAAGTCTTGTGCAGCAATGCCAAGGGAGAAAGGGAGGCATGAAGTTAGCAAGATCAAAAGAACAGTTAGCGTGAAAATAGCGTTAGAAGATAGCAAGTGATGCAGCGTTGCGGCGATGAGAAAGAGGTTGAAGACAATCAGTTAGAGGAGAGGAGTTGATAAGACGAAAAAATTTTGATTCAATCCTGTTTAAAAGCGCGGTATGACTGGAACCCCCATACTTGTGAAGCATGCTCTATACATGGACGGATAAGACCCCTGTACAGAATTAGGAGCTTCAGGGGGAGGGGTGAGAAAAATTGGCAGAGATGGCTCAGAACACCTAACTTCATAGAAGCTGTTTTAGCAAGAGATGAGATGTGAAGTTTCCAGTTTAGATTACGAGTATAAGTAAAGGACAGACTGAGGATGTTCACTGTAAAAGGGGACACTTGAGTGTCATCGAAGAAGAGGGGATAGTTATCTGGAAGGTTGTGTCGAATTGATAGATGGAAGGATTGAGTTTTGAGGCATTGAACATTTGCTCTGCCAATATCAGAAATTTTAGAGATCAGAAGTCAAGCGTTCTGTGGCTTCCCTGCGTGAGCTGTTTACTTCAGCATAAGAGTGGATAGGACATGAAGTCTGGTTTAGAAGATCATTGATGAACAATAGGAATAGAGTGGTGACAGGACAGAACCCTGAGGAACACCACTGTTAATATATTTAGGAAAAGAACAGTGACCGTCTACTAAAGCAGCAATAGAACGGTCAGAGATGAAGTTACAGAAAGAAGGACAAAAGCTGTAGGAGGGTAGTTTGGAAATCAAAGCTTTGTGCCAGACTCTATCAAGAGCTTTTGATATGTCTAAGACAACAGCATAAGTTTCACCAAAATCCCTAAAAGACACAGTAAGGAAAGCCAGAAGATCACCAATAGAGCGGCCTCAACAGAATCCATACTGGTGATTAGATAGAAGATTGTGAAGTGATTGATATTTAAAAATCTTCCTGTTGAGGACAGATTAAAAAACTTTAAAGAGGCAGAAAATTAAAACGATAGGACGCTAGTTTGAGGGATTAGAACGGTCACTCATTTTAGAAACAGGCTGAATGTAGGAAAACTTCTAACAAGGAGGAAAGGTAGATGTTGACAGACAGAGTTGAAAGAGTTTGACGAGGCATGGTGCAAGCACAGAGACGCAGTTTCTGAGAACAATAGGAGAGACCCCACGAGTTCCATAAGCCTTCTGAGGGGTTAGGCCAGTGAGGGCATGGAAAAACATAATTGCAAAGAATTTTAACAGGTAGCATGAAGTAGTCAGAGGATGGAGGAGAAGGAGGAACAAGCACTGAATCATCCAAGGTAGAGTTTTCTGCAAAGGCTAGAGCGAAGAGTTCAGCTTTAGAGATAGATGTGATAACAGTGCCTCTTTATTCTGTCATATACCTGATCCTTCAAGTAGATCTCTTGCAGCCACTCAGTTGAATTCTGATCTTAAACTGATCTTCTTTTAGTGTTAGCGTTGGGGTATAAAATTAAATACTGCCAACACCAATAGCACTGGACTCCCAATTCCTCACATCCGGATATCATAATTAACAATCAAGTAATCAACTCCTGTAATTCCTTAAAACTTCTTGGGGTAATGTTGGATTCCACACTGAGTTTTGAAAATCACATCAGGATAAGATCTCTAATTTCCCAGAGGATTGTTTTATTGAAAAAAAAATGCAAAGCCACTTTTGATAATGATGAAATTGTTTTGAATAGTTTTCATTCCTTCATTTTATCCTTTTATTGTCCAGTTTGTATGTCAGTTGCTCCATCTCATTTAAAACTTTTGGATCACTCTTTTAACTTCAATTTTTTTACTCTCAACATGCAGCTTCATCGCAGAATGGTTGGTGCAATAACCATGTTCTTCAAAATTGTCAATGATAATAATAATAATAATAATAATAATAATAATAATGATAATAGTAATAATATATATATATATATATATATATATATATATATATATATATATATATATATATATATATATATATATATATATATATATATATATATATATATATATATATATATATATATATATATATATATATATATATATATATATATATATATATATATATATAATGTCAAAACCTTTCAAGATCTAACTCCCCTCGTGATTTCTGGCATCTTGCCAAAAATATCTCCAATAACTTTGCTTTTTCTTCTTTCCCTCCTCTATTTCAACCAGATGGCACCACTGCTATCACAGCTATTTCTAAAGCTGAACTCATCGCTCAAACCTTTGCTAAAAACTCTACCTTGGACGATTCTGGGTTTGTTCCTCCCTCTCCCCCACCCTCTGACTACTTCATGCCACGTATTAAAATTCTTCGCAATGATGTTTTCCATGCCCTCGCTGGCCTAAACCCTCGGAAGGCTTATGGACCTGATGGGGTCCCTCCTATTGTTCTCCGAAACTGTGCCTCCGTGCTTGCACCTTGCCTAGTCAAACTCTTTCAGCTCTGTCTGTCAACATCTACCTGGAAGTTTGCCCACATTCAACCTGTTCCTAAAAAGGGTGACCGTTCTAATCCCTCAAACTACCGTCCTATTGCTTTAATTTCCTGCCTATCTAAAGTTTTTGAATCTATCCTCAACAGCAAGATTCTTAAACATCTATCACTTCACAACCTTCTATCTGATCGCCAGTATGGGTTCCGTCAAGGCCGCTCTACTGATGATCTTCTGGCTTTCCTTACTGAGTCTTGCTCATCCTCTTTTAGAGATTTTGGTGAAACTTTTGCTGTTGCCTTGGACATATCAAAAGTTTTTGATAGAGTCCGGCACAAAGCTTTGATTTCCAAACTACCCTCCTACGGTTTCTATCCTTCTCTCTGTAACTTCATCTCAAGTTTCCTTTCTGACCGTTCTATTGCTGCTGTGATAGATGGTCACTGTTCTTCTCCTAAATCTATTAACAGTGGTGTTCTTCAGGGTTCTGTCCTGTCACCCACTCTCTTCTTATTATTCATTAATGATCTTCTAAACCAAACTTCTTGTCCTATCCACTCCTATGCTGATGATACCACCCTGCACTTTTCCACGTCTTTTCATAGACATCCAACCCTTCAGGAGGTAAACATATCACGCAAGGAAGCCACATAACGCTTAACTTCTGATCTTTCTAAAATTTCTGATTGGGGCAGAGCAAACTTGGTATTGTTCAATGCCTCAAAAACTCAATTCTTCCATCTATCAACTCGACACAACCTTCCAGACAACTATCTCCTCTTTTTCAATGACACTCAAGTGTCCCCTTCTACACTGAACATCCTCGGTCTGTCCTTTACTTATAATCTGAACTGGAAACTTCATATCTCATCTCTAGCTAAAACAGCTTCTATGAAGTTAGGTGTTCTGAGACGTCTCCGCCAGTTTTTCTCACCCCCCCAGCTACTAACTCTGTACAAGGGCCTTATCCGTCCATGTATGGAGTATGCTTCACATGTCTGGGGGTGGTTCCACTCATACTGCTCTTCTAGGCAGGGTGGAATCAAAAGCTTTTCGTCTCATCAACTCCTCTCCTCTAACTGACTGTCTTCAGGCTCTCTCTCACCGTCGCAATGTTGCATATCTAGCTGTCTTTTACCGCTATTTTCATGCTAACTGCTCTTCTGATCTTGCTAACTGCATGCCTCCCCTCCTTCCGCGGCCTCGCTGCACAAGACATTCTTCTTTCTCTCACCCCTATTCTGTCCACCTCTCTAACACAAGAGTTAATCAGTATTCTCAATCATTGATCCCTTTCTCTGGTAAACTCTGGAACTTCCTGCCTGCTTCTGTATTTCCACCTTCCTATGACTTGAATTCCTTCAAGAGGGAGGTTTCAAGACACTTATTCATCAATTTTTGACCACTGCTTTGACCCTTTTATGGGACTGGCATTTCAGTGGGCATATTTTTTTATTGGATTTTTGTTGCCCTTGGCCAGTGTCCTTCCTAGATAAAAAAAAAAAAAAAATTATATATATATATATATATATATATATATATATATATATATATATATATATATATATATATATATATATATATATATATATATATATATATATATTTTTTTTTTTTTTTTTTTTTTTTATGTAGGAAGGATACTGGCCAAGGGCAACAAAAATCTAATAAAAAAAATGCCCACTGAAATGCCAGTCCCTAAAAGGGTCAAAGCAGTGGTCAAAAATTGGTGGATAAGTGTCTTGAAACCTCCCTCTTGAAGGAATTCAAGTCATAGGAAGGTGGAAATACAGAAGCAGGCAAGGAGTTCCAGAGTTTACCAGAGAAAGGGATGAATGATTGAGAATACTGGTTAACTCTTGCGTTAGAGAGGTGGACAGAATAGGAGTGAGAGAAAGAAGAAAGTCTTGTGCAGCGAGGCCGCGGAAGGAGGGGAGGCATGCAGTTAGCAAGATCAGAAGAGCAGTTAGCATGAAAATAGCGGTAGAAGACAGCTAGAGATGCAACATTGCGGCGATGAGAGAGGGGCTGAAGACAGTCAGTTAGAGGAGAGGAGTTGATGAGACGAAAAGCTTTTGATTCCACCCTGTCTAGAACAGCAGTATGAGTGGAACCCCCCCAGACATGTGAAGCATACTCCATACATGGACGGATAAGGCCCTTGTACAGAGTCAGCAGCTGGGGGGGTGAGAAAAACTGGCGGAGACGTCTCAGAACACCTAACTTCATAGAAGCTGTTTTAGCTAGAGATGAGATGTGAAGTTTCCAGTTCAGATTATAAGTAAAGGACAGACCGAGGATGTTCAGTGTAGAAGAGGGGGACAGTTGAGTGTCATTGAAGAAGAGGGGATAGTTGTCTGGAAGATTGTGTCGAGTTGATAGATGGAGGAATTGAGTTTTTGAGGCATTGAACAATACCAAGTTTGCTCTGCCCCAATCAGAAATTTTAGAAAGATCAGAAGTCAGGCGTTCTGTGGCTTCCCTGCGTGATATGTTTACCTCCTGAAGGGTTGGACGTCTATGAAAAGACGTGGAAAAGTGCAGGGTGGTATCATCAGCATAGGAGTGGATAGGACAAGAAGTTTGGTTTAGAAGATCATTAATGAATAATAAGAAGAGAGTGGGTGACAGGACAGAACCCTGAGGAACACCACTGTTAATAGATTTAGGAGAAGAACAGTGACCGTCTACCACAGCAGCAATAGAACGGTCAGAAAGGAAACTTGAAATGAAGTTACAGAGAGAAGGATAGAAACCGTAGGAGGGTAGTTTGGAAATCAAAGCTTTGTGCCAGACTCTATCAAAGGCTTTTGATATGTCCAAGGCAACAGCAAAAGTTTCACCAAAGTCTCTAAAAGAGGATGACCAAGACTCAGTAAGGAAAGCCAGAAGATCACCAGTAGAGCGGCCTTGATGGAACCCATACTGGCGATCAGATAGAAGGTTGTGAAGTGATAGATGTTTAAGAATCTTCCTGTTGAGGATAGATTCAAAAACTTTAGATAAGCAGGAAATTAAAGCAATAGGACGGTAGTTTGAGGGATTAGAGCGGTCACCCTTTTTAGGAACAGGTTGAATGTAGGCAAACTTCCAGCAAGAAGGAAAGGTAGATGTTGACAGACAGAGCTGAAAGAGTTTGACTAGGCAAGGTGCAAGCACGGAGGCACAGTTTCGGAGAACAATAGGAGGGACCCCATCAGGTCCATAAGCCTTCTGAGGGTTTAGGCCAGCGAGGGCATGGAAAACATCATTACGAAGAATTTTAATACGAGGCATGAAGTAGTCAGAGGGTGGAGGAGAGGGAGGAACAAGCCCAGAATCATCCAAGGTAGAGTTTTTAGCAAAGGTTTGAGCAAAGAGTTCAGCTTTAGAAATAGATGTGATAGCAGTGGTGCCATCTGGTTGAAGTAGAGGAGGGAAAGAAGAAGAAGCAAAGTTATTGGAGATATTTTTGGCTAGATGCCAGAAATCACGAGGGGAGTTAGATCTTGAAAGGTTTTGACATTTTCTGTTAATGAAGGAGTTTTTGGCTAGTTGGAGAACAGACTTGGCATGGTTCCGGGCAGAAATATAAAGTGCATGAGATTCTGGTGAAGGAAGGCTTAAGTACCTTTTGTGGGCCACCTCTCTATCATGTACGAGTATAGCACGAGAACAAGCTGTGTTAAAACAAGGTTTGGAAGGTTTAGGACGAGAAAAAGAGTGAGGAATGTACGCCTCCATGCCAGACACTATCACCTCTGTTATGCGCTCAGCACACAAAGACGGGTCTCTGACACGGAAGCAGTAGTCATTCCAAGGAAAATCAGCAAAATACCGCCTCAGGTCCCCCCAACTAGCAGAGGCAAAACGCCGGAGGCACCTTCGCTTAGGGGGATCCTGAGGAGGGATTGGAGTGATAGGACAAGATAAAGATATGAGATTGTGATCGGAGGAGCCCAACGGAGAAGAAAGGGTGACAGCATAAGCAGAAGGATTAGAGGTCAGGAAAAGGTCAAGAATGTTGGGCGTATCTCCAAGACGGTCAGGAATACGAGTAGGGTGTTGCACCAATTGCTCTAGGTCATGGAGGATAGCAAAGTTGTAGGCTAGTTCACCAGGATGGTCAGTGAAGGGAGAGGAAAGCCAAAGCTGGTGGTGAACATTGAAGTCTCCAAGAATGGAGATCTCTGCAAAAGGGAAGAGGGTCAGAATGTGCTCCACTTTGGAAGTTAAGTAGTCAAAGAATTTCTTATAGTCAGAGGAGTTAGGAGAGAGGTATACAGCACAGATAAATTTAGTATGAGAATGACTCTGTAGTCGTAGCCAGATGGTGGAAAACTCGGAAGATTCAAGAGCGTGGGCACGAGAGCAGGTTAAGTCATTGCGCACATAAACACAGCATCCAGCTTTGGATCGAAAATGAGGATAGAGAAAGTAGGAGCGAACAGAAAAGGGGCTACTGTCAGTTGCCTCAGACACCTGAGTTTCAGTGAGGAAAAGAAGATGAGGTTTAGAAGAGGAGAGGTGGTGTTCTACAGATTGAAAATTAGATCTTAGACCGCGAATGTTGCAGAAGTTAATGAAGAAAAAGTTGAGGGGGGTGTCAAGACACTTAGGGTCGTCGACGGAAAGGCAGTCCGACCTGGGGACATTTATGGTCCCCTCCCCAGATGGGGACTCCGAGGCTGGTGTAGGAGTCGCCATGATTTTAAAATTTTTTGAGTGAAGGGTGTGTGTGTTATTAGGTGCTTGTAGTTTTGTGTGGAGGAAGAGAGTTGTCTTTAGAGGGCAGGCTGTGACTACCCCCTTGTGTTGTGAGACACAAAGGGAAACGTTCAGTGAGGTCACAGCTGGGTTTAATGATAAGTTCACAGCACCCCCTGAACAGTGCTTTAGACCTCACTGGGAGTAATTATCGTTTCGGCAGGTGTCTACTGCCTCCTCCATATATATATATATATATATATATATATATATATATATATATATATATATATATATATATATATATATATATATATATATATATATATATATATATATATATATTGTATTATGAGACACAAAATTAAAAACGTTCTAGGAAGTCACCTCTCAGTAGTAAAAAAATTAACAGCATTCCCTGGTCCATCGTTTGAGACCTCACTGGGAGTAATTACCTTTTCCACAGATGCCTTCTCCTGTTCTTCTTGAATGCATAAGAAAACATGATAATTATAATTAGTGTTCTGTTGACGTTTTTATAACTTTTTTTTTTTCTATGTAGGAGGACACTGGACAAGGGCAACAAAAATTCAATAAAAAAAAGAAAAGCCCACTAAGATGCCGGTCTCGTTTTTGCACTAATGTTGATGGTGTTGGTGTTGTTGCAGGTGTGAACGATGCGTCTCCGGAGGGATGCTGGGGAGGCGGGGCAAACCACGTTGTTGCCCCCAACTGACAACGTGGAGCCGGGTGAGTGCCGCGTCTGGACGCCGTCTACACTGCTGCATTCTCACCCACACACTTGCACCCTTACACATGCACTCCCAGCATCATCGCCATCACCTCTTAGATATGCACTACCTTCACTGCACTAGTGCCCTTGTCTCTGCTACATCTGCATCAATATCACACCTGTATTATCACGCCTGCCTCAGCACCATTTACGCAACCTCACGCCCACAGTCCCGCTCACCAGGAAGTTATTAAGCCACTCCCCACACACAGCTATCGTCATTATCACTACACCCACTCTCACCCAATCTAAAAATTCATATATATATATATATATATATATATATATATATATATATATATATATATATATATATATATATATATATATATATATATATATATATATATATATATATATATATATATATATATATATATATATATATATATATATATATATATATATATATATATATATATATATATATATATATATATATATATATATATATATATATATATATATATATATATATATATATATATATATATATATATATATATATATATATATATATATATATATATATATATATATATATATATATATATATATATATATATATATATATATATATATATATATATATATATATATATATATATATATATATATATATATATATATATATATATATATATATATATATATATATATATATATATATATATATATATATATATATATATATATATATATATATATATATATATATATATATATATATATATATATATATATATATATATATATATATATATATATATATATATATATATATATATATATATATATATATATATATATATATATATATATATATATATATATATATATATATATATATATATATATATATATATATATATATATATATATATATATATATATATATATATATATATATATATATATATATATATATATATATATACACGCACACAGAAATATCCTGGATCATAGTACTGAAAAAGAATAATCTGAATAATGATAAACTTTAGTGTGAAGGAAGTCACGCGTTAGAGCTAAAAATAAATAAATAAATAAATAAATAAATAAATGCATCCAGGTTGTATCTGTTCATGTCCTTTTGCTAGAGGATTTTATAAAGCCTATATATAGTTATTATCTGAACCATGTACGTCACTCCTGACGTCAGGCCAAAAGCTGCTATTTGTAGATGAGATATCAGCAATATCACAAATCCTCTGGCAAACATGACAGACCTATGGATGTGTGTTGATGTGTGCTCGGATGAGTGTGTGTGTGTGTGTGTGTGTGTGTGTGTGTGTGTGTGTGTGTAAGAGTGTGAGTAAGTTCACTTCATAACAATTAACAGTATTTAAAAGATTACCAAGGAACGTATGCGTGTGAAGATACCTCTGTTATAAGTGTGTGTGTGTGTGTGTGTGTGGGTGTGTGTATTTTGTTGGTGTTGCTGTTGATGCTGTTTTTTTGGTGTTGCTGACGATGTAGTTACTGTTGCCATCTTCGTCGTCGTTGTTGTTGTTGTTGTTGTTTTTGTTGTTGTTGTCGGCACCAAGTCAGCACCTGTTTTTTAATTCTTGTCTTTTCTCTGTTCAATTGTATTTTAGAAACCACCACCGCGGAAATTACAAGTAAGTTATAGTGTCTTCTTATCTTTTCCATTTTCCCTTTGTAAGGCAGTTCAGAAACTAACTCCCATGAACCGTGTTGAGTCGTTGGGTCAGTGAAGCAAATGAGAAAACAGAGTAGGGAAACATAATAGCTACATCAATCTCACTCTAGCGATCAAAACTTTTCTTTTTATTTTTCTGGTAACTAACGTTGCACAATTCATTGTTGTATAAGTCATTGCCATTGCAGTTATTATTATTATTATTTTAGGTAAAGACTCAATAGGTCGAATGTGGCATTTATTTTAGTTTAGGTTAGGTAGAAAAAAATGTGATGGTGATGACTTTCATACCAATGAAGTATTGAGTTTTACTTCCCAGAAAAAAAAAAAAAAGTTTTATCCACCCGAGTGGGACAGTCAGACACGAATCTGCAAATTTGCTGGCAGAATAGAGAATAATATGATGTCATTTCTTTTACTGATTCGTGATAACAGATAGGAATATGTTTTACATGTTGCTGGACTATACATAAGCAATTTTAGCATATTAGTCATTTAGGCGAGGAAGGAAGAAAATATTTTTTGAGAAGTTAGTAACCAATTACTGCCTAGACTCAGCCAGTTAACTAAAATCCACTAAAGAGGACGTTTTGGTGACAAAAAGAACCACTGTATTAAAGACTTTCTTTATTTACTAGTCAGAATAATTGTAACATTATATATATATATATATATATATATATATATATATATATATATATATATATATATATATATATATATATATATATATATATATATATATATATATATATTACAAGTTGATTCTCTATCCCAGTCCTTGTGGTCGAAACAACAATTATCTCCTCCTTTATATTTTTTTCAGTAGTTCCTTTAGCCCATTAGTGCCTACTTAACTATTCTTCCACCTCATTATTCCCTTAATTCACTAATTCACAAATCCATTGTTCTTTCAGTTCATGAGTCAATTGTTCTCCCAGTTCATGAGTTCATTACTCTCCCAGTTCATGAATCCATTGTTCTCCCAGTTCATGGGTCCATTGTTCTCCCAGTTCATGGGTCCATTGTTCTCTCAGTTCATGATTCCATTATTTTCCCAGTTCATGAGTTCATTGTTCTCCCAGTTCATGAGTCTGTTGTTCTCCCAGTTCATGAGTCCATTATTCTCCCAGTTTATGAGTCCATTGTTCTCCCAGTTCATGGGTCCATTGTTCTCTCAGTTCATGAGTCCATTTTTCTCCCAGTTCATAAGTCCCTAGTTTCCGATTTCCCTATATGTTTACCAGTAGCCAATTCTAATAGTCTCCAGATTTTTAGATTTAGTTCCCTGAGTCCAGGCATTTGTTGAGATCTTCATTCCACACGTTGCCTAGTGTAGCTGTCCCACACTTGATTATTTCAATAATTGATTAGTTCCCTACATCCTGTCCACCACAGTCACCAATGACAATTTTCCTTGTTCGCTAGCTTCCCAGTTCACAAGCATCTGAGTCAGTTAGTGTCCTAATCCATTAGTTCTTCAATTCACTAGTCGCACTTGATTAGCTGTCCAGCCACTTGTTTCAGAGTTAATGTCAGTTTAGTAGTACTTCAGTTTCTAGTTCCTCACTCTCCTAGTACATTTTAACAATGTCCTCGTACCATCATCCTAATAGTTTACAGTCCGCTAGTGTCTTCAGTTCACGGTGTTACCTAAACTGTCCTCTCGTCACACAGTGGATGAGGTGGAGACAACTGTGACGGAGGGACTCGGCGGAGGCGGTGGTGAGTCACCTCCACGATCTCTCTCTCTCTCTCTCTCTCTCTCTCTCTCTCTCTCTCTCTCTCTCTCTCTCTCTCTCTCTCATTGCTGGACTCATCGCGCGTGTCCTCACAATGAGTGGCTGCAACTCCTCGCTCTCCTGGGCAGACTCCGTCCCGTTGATCTGTTTCACAAAGAAACGTCATGACCATCTTGGAGGAAAATATCGATTCAGACAAGATAGAAAACCACATCCCACCAGCACGGAAATCTTGGTCAAGATTATGAAACTGAGAATTACCAGAACTATCGCTGCCCTTTTCCTTTCTTTTTTTTTTTTTTTTTTTCGTTAGGACATCG
>NC_087161.1:9495000-9527500 GCF_035594125.1 Scylla paramamosain
ATATATATATATATATATATATATATATATATATATATATATATATATATATATTGTGCAGTCACACTACATATGCACACCTCTATACTTTTCCACATCAGCATTCACATCCCTTCCTAACTCCTCAAGACTCATGTATTGCCACTCTCAGTCGCCATGACCTCACTCTTTCACTGTGTCACACACTCCAACTTCTAATATTTCACTCCTTTCTCTTTTCCTGACTTTGCCACCCCCAATATTTCCACCACACTGAATTATCTAAAGTCATTTAATAAAAAAATAAATAAATAAAAAATACTACTTGTCACTCATCCTTTCATCATTACTGTTCTCTTTAAGCACTACTACTAAACATGGCTACTCTGACATACTATGTCACCACCATGATGAAATTGTCAAGGCACAAAGTGAAGCAAACTGGCTATGTTGAGGGAGGCGGTGACCACAATTCCTTGCAATAAAAAGGACCAGTTGCTAGTTGTATTCTAGAATGCCATGTGAATGTCATTTGACACTTCAAGGTTGGTAGGGAACACGGCTATAAGGGAAAACAAACAGGGAACCACTCCCCTCAAAACTAGATCCCTAAATCTCAAAACTGTTTGTTTTCTTTAATAGCTTCACTTCTTATAAATTTTAATAAAATAAAATCGCTAGAAAGAGAATAAAACTTTGTTATTTTGATAATTTCATATTTTTCAATTATGGATAAATAATCACATTATACTTTTAAGTAAAGATCCTGCAGTTAAAGAAGAATGGCGTTCGTAGAATATTTAGATGGTCAATCATCTAGATATTCACTGAGGCATATTTGGCAATTCCTTCATTATTGCAGATCATTGAGTAAAGTTACTCGTATTAGGAATTACATTTCTGTATAAGATTTAAGAATTACTTTATCCATATGCGCATTGCAATATGCAACATGCTAATAATCAAGAAATGGGACAACGCTTCCTTTAAAGCTGCATCTCCAGAAGGAAAAGGTTGATAAAGAAAACATTTGGCTTCCTATAATCTATACAGTTTCAAGTATCACAACTGACTTTCCTGTGAGACTATGAACAATATATAGCACACATAAGTGTGATAAAAAATGCCTGTTGTATTTTCTTTTTTTTTTCTAAATATAAATGAAAGCTAATGTAAAGTGATTATCAAACTTTGTTGCTTAGTGGTGCACTGAAAGTGCGTACATCTTGGACTTCAACAGCGCACCGAGTCTGTAGTCAGTGTAGTGCAGGCCGACTAAAAGAAGACACACCTACGTAATTAAAAAAAAGTTAGGCGGCACACTTTCGTGATAGTCGAAACGCAGTTTGCGAATCACTGCAGTCTAGATGTAGTACAATGAGAAGTTCTCCCAATGTCATTCCCTCCCGTCAACACAGGCTCGAATTCAAAAACGTAATGCTCTCTCACCACGATTATTGTCAAAGGACACAGAGATAATTAGCCGGGTTCTCAAATGTTTCTCGTTAATAATGTAGAAATTGTGTTATTCTGTCACTAGAACTATAAAAACACCTTTAAAAACACGTGTCACTTCAGCTAGACTTACTAGAGCTTTCTGCAAGTAATTTGGATGCGGCCACAATATTTTCTCAATATGACACACACACACACACACACACACACACACACACACACACACACACATAATGATGCAGTTTTTTTTTTTTTTCACGTTATGATATTTCCCTTAAGTGTAAACCAGAGGAATATGAGAAGCTGACAGAGAGAGAGAGAGAGAGAGAGAGAGAGAGAGAGAGAGAGAGAGAGAGAGAGAGAGATGTAGGTACGCCATGCCGGTGAGTCTGTGAGAGCTGCAGGGCTAGGCTTCCCGTCAGGCAAAATAAATGAATGAAAGATAAATTAAATAAAAAAAAATGAATATAGAAAATCAAATGAATGGATGGATATATGAGTAAATAAATTAATAAACAAATAAATAAATAAACAATAACGATGCCGGTGTCGCCATAACGAAACGGATTTCAGGAAAACGAAATGAGTTTACGATAACGAAGCAGAATTCACGATAACGAAGCGAGTTTCACGATAAAGAAGCGAGAATTGCCATAACGAAGCAAGTTTCATGATAACGAAGCGGATTTCACGATAACGAAGCGGATTTTACGATAATAAAGTGGATTTTATGATAACGAAGCGAGTTTCACGATAACGAAGCAGATTTCACGATAACAAAGCGGATTTCACGATAATGAAGCGAGTTTCACGATAATGAAGCGGGAATCGCCATAAGGAAGTGGATTTCACGATAACGAAGCGGGTGTCTCCATACCGAAGCAAGTTTCACGAAGCGATGTTGAAATAAGTTTTCGTTGGCAGGGATGAATCCTTTCTCCCCTTAAAAAATCATTCCAAGCCTGCAGGAGTGTGTGGGGACAGTGGCGGTGCAACCCTCCAGCCCCTCACACTGAACAAGAGTCATCAGAAAGAAAATTTCGACAACTCACCAGACACTGCCATGGAAGGCGCACTCTTCATCCTAAGAAAAAGGTCCTTCGCATGGCAGTGTCTGGGGCATGGTGGAGGGCAGCTGTTTTCTCCTTTACAGTTAGGCCCAGAACGTGGAATTTTGATAAACCACTACACTTAATTCACCACTGTCACGGAAGGAGCCCTTATTCCCCGTTTCAGGGGTCCCTCTGACGGCAATATCTGGTGGATGGCGGATAGTGTTCTCGTTCTCTTGTTAATGATGGCCTCTTGTTGGGTGTGAGGAACTAGAAGTAGACGATCATACCTAAATGAAGAGGTAAAGGAAGAGCGGGACTTCCTGCCCCAGTCACCCTCCCCTCCACTACGCTGCATCTGTCCTCCACGTGCCAGAACAAATTTTTTTGGTTTTTAAGTTTCCGAAACGGCGCTTAATTTAGCGGTGAATAATACATCATCGTCAGTACATGAAAAATTAGTTTGGTTGATGCGTATGAGAAAATCGGTTCGTCAGTGAGGTGACAGGAGACTTTTTACCTCTGAGTGCTTTGCGTGAACCTGTGTCTTCCACAGTGCCAGCGATTTATTTAGGATAATTACTTCAGCTTGCTTGCAGTACGTATTTGAGGCGTTAGAAAATAAATAAATGAATAAATCTTAAACGATATTATACGTAATTTTTAGACTATCATCGCATAACACTTACTGATAACTCTGGATTCGACGGGAACCAGGACAACCACCTGTTCCATTCTCTCTCTCTCTCTCTCTCTCTCTCTCTCTCTCTCTCTCTCTCTCTCTCTCTCTCTCTCTCTCTCTCTCTCTCTCTCTCTCTCTCTCTTCGAACACACACACACACACACACACACACACAGGTTCACTACAAAGTTCATAAGCAGCTAATGAAATAGTAAAGTTTAATAAAGTATCAGTTTTGCATCTGAAGTGGGACGATCACGAAAAAGTGGGACAAACATTAAAAAAGCGGGACATTTTGCTACAAGCTGTACAAACGTTGAAAAACTGGACTGTCCCGCCTAAAACCGGAACTCTGGTCACCTTACGCAGAAATGAGGATAACTAGTAGTATGAGGGAACAAAGAAGCGGTTGTTATGAATAACTTCAGAGACCCAAGTCTCGGTGACGAAAAGAAGATAAAGTTTAGTGGAATGGAAGTGGTGCTCTACAAATTGAAAGTTAGATCTTAGACCACAGATGTTATAGAAGTTAATATAGAAAAATCTGGAGGTAGAGGTGGCATCAAGACACCTTAGGATTAAAATTGTTGGACAGTCTGACTGGCCTGGGTACATACATTTATGCCCCTCTCCTCAGATGGAGACTCCAAGGCTGTTCCTTTTTTTTTTTTTCGATGTTTATAATTCTACTTTTGGTAATAAGAGTGTGCTAAAGTTTATAGTATAAGTAATGTAGTAGCTATAGTATACTAGTTCGTCTTTAGACTGCAGGCTGCAACTGGACTTAGTATATGGGACATGGAAGAAAACAGACAGGAGATATGAGGAGGATCAGCAACAGATATCAGCTATGTAGGTTGTTAACCTTCTAGATTAGATTAAAGCTCATGACTTTGTGGCATATCAGTTTCAGTATAACTAGAATAATCTTTTGAAACCCTAACCGTACATATAAATAAGAGGTAGGTCGTTGAATTCCAAAGTCACAAATGAATTTGATTGTAGATAACTCATTATGATATCATTAAAAGTTCTTAGAGAGACCTAACCGTGAGCACAAATGAAAGGGCAGGGATGGGAATATTTGACCTTCTAACTCAGGCCAGAGGTCACGAAGCGGAAGCAAGGGCGACTGGCCTGTAGTCACGAAACGCTCGCTTACGTGAATCCAAAAACAGTTCAGGATTCAATCTAGAATTGGGTAAGAGTTAATTTACCAAATAGAAAACTACGTATTGGTAACGCCTGTGAGGCTTATGCCGCCCAAGGTGCTCCCTAGTGTTGCTAAAACAAAAGACAGACTTGGTTGCAGCTTATGTGTTATTTCACTACACTCGGCCACCGCACTGAGTTTCCCACTTTCGTTTGGTGATCCCTCAGCGAACAGGAATTAATACAAGGAAAATAAATAAATAAGAAGAAATAAAAAGAATAATAAAATTATAATGTAAATAAAATAAATAAAAATCTTTCGTAAAATGAAAAAAAAAAAAAATCATTGTTTTACAAGTAAAACAAAGTATCACGAAAATAAGCTACTACATTGAGGGTGCATCAAGAAACAAGATAATACTCAGAAATGCTAAAAAAAAAAAAAAATTGTTGCATAGAATGAGGGATGGGAAACAGCATGCATTTTCAGGGGGACGTGAGAGCATTGGCAGCAAGAGGAGCAAAGATTCGTAAAAGGAAAAAAAAGAGTGGCAGAACTGAAAGCAAAATGGGACGAGTAACCAGGAGTAAAAAAAAAAAAAAAGAAAAGAAAAGATAAAAAAGACATTTGAGGGGTGAGAGGAGTGCGAGAGATAAAGCATGGCTGGAGGCGCCAAGTAGTAAAGATGCTACCAGGAAAAGTGGAAAAAATGATAATGTTCTAAGATTTATTTATTTATTTTTTTTTTTTTATTCAGAGTTAAATTAACGCTACTTCATTATACTTAATTATAATGTCACAGTTTGATCTCGTGATGAGTTCTATTTGTGTCTGGTACAGGTGCGAACTTCAATATTTTGCCGTGTGACCTTTCTCAGCTATGCGTCTGTCATGTGTGCGGCAGATTCTTCCCGGATCTGGTCACTCAGGCTAGTAACATTGCATCCTCAGGTAATCTACAAGCCTAAGGGATAATAATCGAGAGGGTCGTTACTGAAAACGTTCCTTATGAGTAACCTCAAGACGTTTTTTTGAAGAACACCGTCTTGTATATTAGGCAAATAGACATTCAGCAATTCAGAACTACTTTAAAGTCACTAGTGGTGAGGCATTTGTTCAGCAGTTCGATCATATTCCTTACAACCTAACCAAAGATTGTGCAACGTTCTTTCAAAAGCTCTTCATCACTTAACCCAAAATACAAAATTGATGGTTTCTCTCTAACGATGCAGAACAGGGTTAAGTTAGCTTCAAGTGTAAATCGCGTGCAATTTCATCCAACAGCAAAACTATCGTGAACACAACAGGGCGTGTCTTGGTTGTTACGTGGTCTGTTAATCTTGTGTCTGTTTTACTTACTAGTGTTTTACTTAATTAAGACTGAAAACACTGCTATTGCGGGTTAGTTCTTTTTATCCATTATCGCGTTTAGGTGTACACTAAGTCGTTCTGTAACTTGATTCTAGAATACTGCTGAATATGATTTAAAGAAGTAGTACAAACCTTGTACAGCTACATAAGTAGTACTAAATGTAGATTTCTCTCTCTCTCTCTCTCTCTCTCTCTCTCTCTCTCTCTCTCTCTCTCTCTCAAAAGGCTTTGAAATATTCTGTGGAGCCATAAAGTAGGAGCCATAGAGTGAGACGGGGAAAGGGGACTTGAGGAAATGAGATGATCAGGGTATGGCAAGTGGTGTGTAATTCACCAAGGCTTAATCACGAGCAGACCCGCAACCATTACCCTCTCAGAGCGACCTCAGAGCTCATTATTATATTGGGTAAGACTGTGACCTCACACACACACACACACACACACACGACACATCTGTCCCCTGACCATGCTTGTCACCGGTAAAATCCGAGGTGACCAGCCCCTAGTGGGGTTCAAACCTACGTAAGCCAGCCATGGCGGCCAACACGACTGGACCCCTTTACCACTGAACCTCGTTGAGCCACGAGGCAGTGTATGTGTGTGTGTGTGTGTGTGTGATTCACCTACGGTCGTCTGCTGGTCACCCAGCCAGCCGTTACCCTACGGGAAGAGCTCGTAGCTCATAGTGACCGATCTTTGGGTTAGGACTGAGACCACTTACACACCCCACACCGGGACAGCGAGGTCATAACCCCTCGTACCTCCCGTACCTACTTGCTGCTAGGTGAACAGGAGCTACACATTAAGAGGCTCGCCCGTTTGCCTCGCCGTGCCCGGGATTCGAACCCGGGCCTTCTTGGTTGTGAGCCGAACGTGCTAACCACTACACTACGCGGTGTGTGTGTGTGTGTGTGTGTGTGTGTGTGTGTTCTGCGAGAAGATTTCAACAGACGAGGAGCTAGGGAGCAGATTTAAAAGGTGGTGATGGATGGCAAGGAGTTATGGAGCAGGACGGAACGTGTGCCTAGGAACTGGCTGTCTGATAGGAACAGGTCAAGAGCTGACTGGATCAGAAGCCGTAATAATTGTGAGCAAGACGAGGGGTGAGGATGTCCACTACAGGGAAAACTGGTAGATAGGAGCTGTGTAAGTAGGAATGTGAGATAAGGCTGGGTTCACACAAGCAACATTTTGTGGTCAGCGGTCGCCACAAAAAAAAAAAAAAGTCAGATATAGAACACATCTATATGGTTCCATTCACACGGGCAACTTTTTATGGCAGCCACAAAAATGTTGCGAGTTGTGGCAAGGGGAGCCATTTTTCCGACCACACCACTGTGGCTGGCCACAGTGGCCAGCGATGGAAGCCGTTATTTCAAATGGCAGCATACACACGAGCCACTACTGGTAGTTGCCACTCTGCCTTCCGCTGCTTTCTCGCTGTCTTGTCCTGTAAGAGGGAAGAATGGCTAAATAGTTGTTTGACAGTGAAATATTGATCGCAAAGGTGGAAAACAGACAAGCACTTCATGATTTGAACTGAAGGAATTCAGCTCTGTAAACAATGTATGGAATGCTCCATGCAATAATCTGTTGTTAACTATGGGGTGCACCCAATACTTTTTGCGCTCTTTGCGCTTCACCTTCACAAAAAAAGCAAAGACAGATGCTATTTCCACGAGATCCATTGTGACACTGACCTTACTTGTGGCCGCCACCGAGTGGCTCGTGTGCACGATACTCCTACTCACCATTTTTTCGTGGCGATAATTTTTTTGTGGCGCCAAATTTCTATGGTGGCTACCGGGTACAAAAAGTTGTAAATTAAGTTCCGAAAAAAAAAAAAAGTACCTAAATATCGCATAATTGCTTTACTGGTAGATAGAAGTTGTGTAGGCAGGAATGCGGGCTAGAAACTGAATGAGAGTTGAAAATGAGTTGAAGACGGCTGGCTAAAAGCGGATTGGAAGTTAAAGACGGGTGGCCAGGAGCAGGCTGAGAATTGAAGACAGATTAATGGGAACAGGGTGAGGGCTGAAGGTTAGCAACTGAGAACAGTTTAAGAGCTGAAGACGAGTGGGTAAGAGTAGACAGATCTAAAGACGAGTCGGTAAGTTAATGATAGGGAGTTAAGAAAACAGACTGAGAGCTGAAGGCAGAACAAACTGAGGACGGGTAAGTAAGAACAGGCTGAGATCTGTAGATAGGAAGCAGCTTGACAATTGGGGGGCGGGTAGATGAGGGTAGGCTGGGGACTGGGAGCTGGAGGGTGAGGGCAGGGTCGGGGATGGGTGCTAGTGGGTGAGGGCAGGCTGGGGGTTGGGATAGGTGGGTGAAGGCAGGCTGGAAGCTGGGAGCTGGCGAGTGAGTGCCGGCTGGGGGTTGGCAGCTGGCGGGTGAGGACCGGCTGGGGGCTGGGAGCTGGCTGGTGAGGGCAGGGGATGAGGTCGGAGCGCTTCCAGTCCACAGCGGGTTTGAGGCTATGCTTGGCGTGTCCCCATTGGTCCTATTGATCACGGCTCGACTGCCAGATACAACTCCTTGACACTCCCACTCTACCTAACCGAGAGTTGAGTTTATGGAGATGAAGTCGCCGCATTAGTGACGCTGGAAACGTTCGTCAAGAAGGAACCGTAGCATTGCGGAAGGTAGAGAGCGGAAAGAAAAATAGAATTCATATGTAAAAGTGATGCAGATAGAGGGGTTGGCACCTTACAGCAAGATGGCCGACGCTCCTGCTTCTTTAGTTATCGCCCTTTCCTTTTCGTAACCCTCCCATTCCTCGTCGTGCTTCCGTGACATTTTTCTACCGAGAGCGACCCTGTGGAGGAAGAGACCAGTGAGAGTCGGTTTGTTGGTTGGGCTTGAAAAGAAAGATATATGGTTTTGCTTTTTCATGTAGTTATACTGTATCACTTAACTTGAATAACTCACCACTGCCATTAGCTGTCTTCCAGCCTATGACTGCTATGTTTTCTGTTCTAAATAGCATGCCTTAACAAAAAGCTAATGAATTTCAGTTTCCTTAAAAATAAGACAGGAAGAAATTGATTCTCAAGCAGTGGCAGATGAGTGGAACAGACTCGGTAATCAGGTTGTTAGTGCTGAGTCATTTGGGAAAGTAGACGAATTTATGGGTGAGGATGACAAGTGAAAATAAGTACGCATATTTTTAAACAGGGACTGCCACATGTAAGCATGATGACTTTTTGCAGCTTCCTTTGTTTTCTTACGTTCTTATGTTCTTGACCATTTAATTAACTAAAGACTAACCAACTGCTTGAATATTTTACTTTTTAACTCTCCCTTTTAGCTTTCCGTTACTTTTTTTTGTGTTCTTTTATCTTGTGTTGTTGTAATGCGCTTTGAGAATTACATGTATAAGTAACTGTAAAGTGCATGATCAAATAAACAGTCATAAAACTACTACTACTACTACTACTACTCGTAATAGTAGTAGTAGTAGTAATAATAATAATGGTAATAATAATAATAATAATAATAATAATAATAATAATAATAATATCAAGCTTAACAAAGTAAGATTTGAGAAACAGATAGGAGATAACTAGTTCTAAAATAGACGGGTAGATGAATGGAATACATTCAGTAATCAGGTTAATGCCGAGTTAATAAGGAACTTTTACGAAAAAAAATAGACAAATATATGAATGGGGATGACAGGTGGAAATAGGCAGGCATGCTTTATACATGGACAACCATACATATGGAGGCCTCACGACTTCTTGCAGTTTCCTTTATTTTCTTACGTTCTTATATTGTTATGTAACTATATACATAGTCAAGACAACCACATGTACTATGACCAAACCTTAGCTAAAACACATTCAAAGGGAGATTCGAGTGGTTTTTTTTTTTTTTTCTCACAGTATTTAGGTATCGATTCATACATATGAATTATGAATTATGAAAATTTACACACATCTTTGAAGGCGCAGGGCAGAATGGGCATGATAAAAAGAGGAAGACAGAGAGCATTCTATCCATATATAAATATAAAATCGGTTATGTCACTGTGTGGGGTGTCTGTCTGTTCCTGATTTAGTGGCCGAACCTCTGGACCTATCGAGATGAAATTTTGAATGGTGGTCCATCTTCAACTGGGGAGTGACATGGGATATGTACTATGTAATCTGTCTCCCCCCCCCAAAAAAAAAAAGTAGCCAATCAACCAACTGTTTGACTAAAATAAAAGAACTTGTAATTTTTAGGAATGAGCTTGGAGTTAGGAAGGAGCTTGAAGTTAAAAGAAATGATCTTGGATTTGATAGGGAAATTGGGCATAAGTAGAACTTGAAAGAGGAGCTTAGAGTTAAAAGAGAGGAATTTAAGAAAAAAGAACTTAGATATAGATAAACAGATAGATTTATGTAGATACATAGCTATAGGTAGAGAAAAGCCAATTAAAAATGGACGTAAGTTTTAAGTTTCTAAAAAGTACCTAACTATCGCATGATTGCTTTATTGGAAATCATAGATATTATATATAATGATATATTATACATATTATATATAATAATCACTTATTACAGCACAAAAAAGGAAACACCAAAGGTACACTTACTGCTATTATAAATTACCTAAGAAAATTTAATTAATCCCAATTCAAGACACCTACCCCATTTTTTTTTTTTTTTCTCCGTCGTCTACTAACCGTATCCACTCGTGCTCTGCGACAGGGGTGGGCGTGGTGATTCTGGGCATCTGCTTCTGCTGTATTCGACGATGCTTCAAGAAGAGACGCACCAAGAAGGGCAAGGATGGCAAGGGCGCCGACATGAAGAGCGTCCAGCTGCTGGGATCTGCTTACAAGGACAAGGTGATACACACACACACACACACACACACACACACACCTGTACACATACACACACCGCTAGCTTTAAAATATACAATGAGTAAGTGAATAGTTTAAAAGCGTTAGTATAATAATAATAATAATAATAATAATAATAATAATAATAATAGTTTTATTTCACAATCAGGCATATCTTAGGGCACCGTCACAATAACATTTTCTGTCAATTTTTTTTTTTTTTTTTTTTAGTCATCTTTCTGAAAATCGGCAGTTTCTTGAGCGCGCCCCGTCACACACCCAAAGCCGCTCGTCTACACTTTCGTCGACAGTAAACAAACATGGCTCCTCTGGCACACAGGCAACCAGTTACTGCTCTGCATTTTATTACAAATTTTGTAAATCGTAGACGAGCCAAACGAGCTAAAATGGTGTCCAGCGTGAAGGAGTAGAGAAACAGAGACCTTCCAAAAGGGTAAACGTCTATCGAGTCATTCGAGCCAAAGTTTTCTGTTATATATATCCATAAGTTAAATGTAACGACTTGTGAAATAAGTGATTTTGTATTTTTCTTTATTTGAAATTTATTTATTTATCTATTTTGTAAACAATAAGGTTTACTTAGCATATCTTTATATTATAAACAATGAATTTTCATTTGACAACAAAAGTTGACGATAACTCTCCTCCGTGAAGATGATCACTTTGGTTTGACGATGCAGACGGGAAAAAGATGAAGGAAAGAGGCAGAAATTGGTGGAAACCAGAGTTGACGAAAAGAAAAAAAAAAAAAAAGACGGAAAATGTTCCAGTGAAGTGGTATCTTCTTACTATGGAACTCAGAAAAAAAAATAACTATATACTTATGAACTACACTAAATATTATTGTATTGTGGACTTTATTATAGGTTATAGAGCAGCCTCAACCACTCCTGCTGGATAGGATATGTTTACACACACACACACACACACACACACACACACACACACACACACACACACACACAGGATGACTGGTATTTTCCTTCACGCAGGGAGACATGGAGGAACTGACAGAGAACGCGGAGGACATGGCTGAAGAAGGCGAAAGTAAAAAGAGCGAAGAAAAACTAGGACGACTAAACTTCAAGGTACTCAGTCACTGTTTTCTAAGTTATCTCTATCCGTCATTGTTCTTTAAGTTATCTATCTCTCTCTCTGTCTATCTAATTATCTATCTATCTATATCTATGTATCTATCTATCTATCTATATAAATATATATATATATATATATATATATATATATATATATATATATATATATATATATATATATATATATATATATATATATATATATATATATATTTCTTTTTAGTGCTATGAAAGTTATTTATCATTGTTTTCTAATTTGTTTCTGTTTGTCACTGTTCACCAAGTTACTTTTAATTTTCAAAGCACTGAAATGCTACTGCTTGTCATCGTTCTCTAAGACAATTTCTATTCTTTAATGTTTTCTAAAATTGTTCTAAATGTTGTCTATGTTCCTTATATTGTTTATTGTTCTGTAAATAGCTTGTATTTTTATTTTAACTTTTCTCTAAAGTACATTTGCTTCTCTCTTTTTTTTTTTTTTACTAAGTTACTCTGTTTATCTCTTTCTTGAGTCACTTTCTTTTTTTTTTTTATCATTGCTCTGAATAATTTTTATTTGTCTTTGTTCTTCAAGTCAAATGTACGAGTATATTATCACTGTGTTTACATTACTTCTGCCAATGTTCTTTAAATTATTTCCATCCATCACCTTTCTCAAAAATACTTCTATTCGTTAGTGTACTCTAAGTTACTTCTATTTGTCACTTTTCTGAATTATCATGTCACTTTTCTCTGAGGTACAAAGTACATTCGTTAATGTACTCTTAGTTACTGTATGTCACTGTTTTCCGAATTATCATGTCACTTTTCTGAGGTACTTATATTTATCACCGTTCTCAGAGTTATTTCTATTTAAGCCAGACAGATTTAGTTTTGATTCAAAGCTTTTCTTAAATCACTCATTTTCATAAATGATGCCCTTTCTATACAGTAACTTGATACAGAAAAGACTGGAACGTCTTACTGCATAAAGCAACATCTCGCACACTAAGAACACCGCTGGGACCAGAATGAAGTCTTGGATTACACACTCTACCACAATGAATTTTCCCCTTCTATAATACCGATCACATTTCTTTTGTTGTAAAGTCTTTTCACCTAATTTGCTTGAGCGCATCTTTATTTTTACCAATCCTAAGATCAATTACTTTCTTGCTTCAAGAAATGTGTGTGTGTGTGTGTGTGTGTGTGTGTGTGTGTGTGTGTGTGTGTGTGTGTGTGTGTGTGTGTGTGTGTGTGTGTGTGTGTGTGTGTGTGTGTGTGTGTAAGCAAGAGATGAAAGTGTTTATATATTTTTTTACAGAAAAAGTTAGCTTTTTTCCCGTCGGTATTTTTGTCTTCGAAGATAAAAATGATTACATACGTACATTTTATACTTTCAAGCAGTAAATAAAAGGTAATTAATACTCTCTCTCTCTCTCTCTCTCTCTCTCTCTCTCTCTCTCAGCTCGAGTATGACTTCAACTCGAACAGCCTGAGTGTGACGGTGATCCAGTGCGAGGAGCTTCCCGCCCTGGACATGGGAGGTACCAGTGACCCCTACGTTAAGGTGAGGCGTGGCTGCAGTTGTCGGGGTGTGGTGTCGGCAGGCATGAGGAAAACATGTAATAAAGTGTTGATATAGATTGCACAGGTGTAACATGCAGGAAAATGTTCACATAGATTCCGTAGATTCCGCAGGTATAACATTTAGAATTTCAGGCTGTATTTTTTGCTTACACTTGCAATAGTGGTAAAAAAAAAAAAAAAAAGAGAGAGAGAAAGAAAAAAGTACATTATCTTTTATATGTATAGGTTAACAAGTCTCCTGAAGATTTGTGTACTTCTGCTACAAGTGTTACATATATTTAGAGGGTAGTCATCTTATCAGGAAAATTATACGAGTACCTGTCTGGTGTTTTTGGTCCCAACAGTGCAACAATTAAATTAGCAGCATATTAAAGCGAGCTTTAATATGCTGCTCTTCATGTTTGCACTAACTCTCTGATTGTTAATGACAATATGACACCTGTATCTTGATATAAGAACCCCTAGAAGATTACACTAAGCGAAAACAAAACTATATTTACCAGATTATTTGAGCAACTCGATTACTCCTTTTGCCGTTAATTTTGTCTCTCGAAACTATCCTCATTTTGTACAGTATCATTTTATCATGCCGCGAGGAGTTTTGATAATTAAACTGTTAACACGTGTGGCAAGAAGGACTTGTACATGGAATATGGGATAACCACGTCTCTAAAAGGATGTACTAACAAGTGTGTCTTTGCAGGTGTATTTGCTGCCAGACAAGAAGAAAAAGTTCGAAACGAAAGTTCACAGAAAAACACTGAATCCGGTGTTCAACGAAACCTTCACGTTCAAGGTTACTGACCTCTGTTCATCCTGGTTGTCCTTGCCCCCAACCCTTCCCAGTTTGTCTGTTCGTGTGTCTGTGTCTATGTTTGTCTGTTTGTATGTATGTATCAGCTTTTGTGTCCCTTCAATGTAGCTTCCTATCGAATGACTGCAGGATGATTCGGAAAATATTTCGAGCCAATGCATATTTCCTCCCTTCACTACCACCACAAACCTCCTTCAGGGTTTGTGCCATGCCTGTCGTCTGCCCAATTTTGGTTCTCGAGGTTACTCACATTGGATTGAGATACGAACCGAACCATCTTAAGAAGGGTGTGAATGTTCAAGCGTGATGTGCGGTAAGGAAATCTTTGCACCAGATCATAGCACTTGGCAACACTGCAACAGAGACTTCACACAATTATTACGCAGAACAATAGCAGCTGAGGTTATCATACAGATGTATCATTTAGCTCTTAAGGTCCATTATATTGTTTCAATGATGTAATTAAAGTAAAAATATAATAAGGGTGATTGATACTATGTAAATCTTAAGACAATTGTTTAAGTACACTGCTGATAACTTTCAAAGCAGATAAATGCTACACAACACCCGCACTTGAGCAAATCAGATTTCCAAAATACTGCATGCCTTTACTTCTGAACCAGCCTCGCCTTCATGTTCACTGAGGTCAATTGGCAAGCTGACGTACAGGGAGTCACGTTCAACCAGGGTCGAGCTAAAATCAAACAAATCCTTAGTCCCTTTGACCACGAATGGCCCCATGACACTTTATGCTTCATTTCAGTAAAGCTAAACTGAGCAAAATTCAAACTCCAGGCATTAAAACATTTGACATATTATATCAAATTATATTGTTACTGTCATCTGCTTTACTTACCTGTGTCGTGACTGGTGCCTTCACTCTGCAATCGCTGAGGAAAAAAAAAAAATCCAAATGACGACTAATGATAACAATCAAGTTTCTGAGCTTCATTATCATTGTAACACACAAATAATTAAATAAATAAATAAATAAATAAATAAAATAAAGAGTCCGGTTCTACATAAACTATAGTATAGCAACTGCTGGAAAGGAAAGTACTCCAAACAGAAAATTACATAAAACAGTAATGATGATAATGATGATGATGATGATGATGATGATGATGATGATGGCAATGATAATAATAATAATAATAATAATAATAATAATAATAATAATAATAATAATAATAATAATAATAATAATAAAAATAATAATAATATAAAGTAATAATAATAAAAGTAACAACAATAATAACAGGTATAAAATTGTCATGGAGACATTTCTGAATCTCACGCTCATTTACTCTTTATAGTTTGTACTCGTAACAATGCTTACAGGAGATTACACAGCCTAACTGCACCTTGGCTTCGATATCATTGCTTATAATTAAATGAAAAGAAATGCAACAAGACATAATAAAAAATAAATAAATAAATAAACAAGTATAAACAGTCGTGGAACAAATAAAGGTAGTAAAATGAGGCAACTATATGAGCGCTGCTGAGAATTGGCATAAAAAAAGAAAAAAATAATGATAAAAAAAAAAAAAAATGAAAAATTTAATCTCGATCTTCAAGGTTGAATTGGAAACGCACCACAACAAACAGACACCTGATATGTCCCCACAAAGATGATTAATTATGCTTAGTGACATTGCTTGGAAGTGTACATACAACTCGTTTTATATTCGCATCACTACGGTGTAAAGTTACAGCAGTGAAAAACATTTGCAATACTGTACATGTAGGTGTACATTTATATGCGACAAGTATACTCGTATATGCTAATCAGCACAATAACAAAGCTTGTCAAAACGCGTATCAAAACTAGGAAATATTGATCACTAGTACGTAGAGTGATGGTCAGGAGATAATAAAACTGTTGCTCTCATTTCCATTATATTCAGCGTTTTTCCCTAGGCTTAAAACCTTGTCAGGATTTATCAGTTCTTAAGTGATGTAGGGAGATTATCAGCAAATAAACATATCATTATGCATATCATTAAGGCAGATAGGGAATGACGCATCCATTACATATATATATATATATATATATATATATATATATATATATATATATATATATATATATATATATATATATATATATATATATATATATATATATATATATATATCTTGGTGTAGTCAGGAAGAATACTCTCTTTTAGTCAGACGTGGTTAAAGGCAAAAGCGATCTCTGCATTTTTCAGTTTTTGGTTGTATTTTTCTATTCGTCTGATTAATCCTTTTTCTGCGAGTAGCATGTGCAAAGGATCTGCGAGATTATCGGCCGGAGTGGGTTTCCTTGCTTGTGATTCTTTGTTTCCGTAGGCGTAGGCTCAACATACCAGAAGACAAGCTCAAGACGCTACTACAAATCTGCACCAGAGAAGCGCCCTTCGCTTGTCCACGCGGCAAAATGTACAAACAAACTGACGGAGTAGTGATGGGAAACTCACGAGGTGTTCTCTTCGCAAACTTCTTCACGGGAACAATTGAAACCAAAACATTGCAAGACAACCGCTCCTCAATCTACTGCCGCTACATCGATGACATATTTGTCCTGGTCAAGAACACAGAAGAGCTCCAGAACCTAAAACAAAGACTCAGCAGAGCCTCTGGCATTAATTTTACATATGAAAAAATGAAGGAGGGCCATTTCTGGACGTGCTAGTGACTGAGCGCAACTCAGGTTTCTCCACACCAAGGAAACCAAGGACAATGCCTCAACGGAAACAGCGAATGCCCACAGCACTACCTAGAGTCTACAGTCAACGCATATGTTCGAGGTGCCCTCACCCACTGCTTCTCCTGGGACTCAACACACAGGGAATTGTAACGCCTCTCACAAGTCCTCATTAACAACGGTTATAAGAACAGTGAAGTGGACGAAGTCATCAAGAATACCACCAACAAATGGCACTCCACCGCTGAACATCCACCTTCCACAAGATAAAATCAAGCTGTTCTACAAGAACCACATGTCCATGGAATATAAAGCGGATGAAAAGGCCATCAAGAACATAATCAAGAGAGACATCAAACCACCTAATCACCAAACCAGATCAAGCCATCGATCTCACCATTTATTACAAGACCCAGAAAACATCCCAACTCTTCATAAAAAGCAAAAATGCAAAACCTAATACGTTTTTACAGTTTGCTGGCGTCGTCTACAATCATAAATGCACTGCTGAGGACTGTGGATCTCAATCCTACATTGAGATGACGACAATTGCACTGTTGAGAAGACTGACCTGCCATATACAAACCGGAGCCATCGAGAAACACTGTCGCACCAAACATCAAACAAGCATCACCCGCCGAATCATAGAGAATGGCACCACCATCATAGACAGAGAACAGGACTAAAGAAGATTGAAGATACTAGAAGCCTTCTACATAGAAGAAACATCACCTCTAATAAATTATCAAGTCAGAGACCTACAAATCCTGCCCACAAGAAAGCGCAGGAAGGAGGCTGAAACAACGGCGCTCGACCAATAGGGAGCGTCCGGCACTCTCCCAGCAAGACGGCGCCGCCCCGCCAATAGGAAGCGCCCGTCAGCCCACCACCAAACAGCACGCTCTATAATGGGGAGACAACCACCAATATCTAAGCATATGGCTGGATCGCCACCTAAAATTCAAGAAGCACATCGCAGCAACCAAAGAAAGGACCACGGTGCGACTTCGACTGATGATAGCGATATCAGGACTCATACCATGTCCTCAGGTGCTTCTACATGCAGGCGATAAGATCTATCATATACTATGGAGCCCCATGCCTTGCAACGACAAACACACACAAGAGCACATAAACACTGGAGAAGATCCAAAACGAGGCCATGCGAGTCATCCTCGGTGCCCCTCGCTGGGCCAACACCTGTACGCTTCGAGTCGAGGCAAAACTACCCACAACTGGAGCAAGACTTCAGGCAACAAACATCGCTCACCTGACAAAATTCATAAGAAAAGAAACGTCCACCATCAGAGAACGGATCAGACAAGCTCTAGCTCATGACAGCAATCTCTTTCGCAAGAAAACCTGGGAGGCAAAAAACGGCAGAGGCAATAAAAGAATTCCGGGCCCAAGAACATTTCCAAAACAACAGTATCGACTCACCCATCGACAGCTACATTCCACCTCCACCTTCGGAAGAAAGGTCCATAACTCTATAACTTTTACTGTCCACAAGTTCCCAACAGCAACAGGAAAGAATCAACTTACCGAGGAAGAACTGCAAATTGAAGCTCAAGGGGCACTCAACAGAGCTCCAAGCCAACACAATAGCGAAACATACTACACTGATGGTTTAGTTCACTCCACAACAAGGGCAGCAGCCGCTGCCTTTGTCACTAGACACACTACAGGCATCTTCGAACTACCCAACGGGTCATCCACCTTACTGACAGAACTTGTGGCAATTCTCCAGGCCCTGATAGATGCCAAAAGCCATAACACCTCCGCCACAATACACACTGACTCCCTAGGAGAAATCCAAGCACTACAAACAAATAGCCCCAGGGACAACATAAAATTCTAAGCACAGCAACATATATCCAAGCAAGAGGCGACCAAATCCACATCAACTGGACACCAAGCCATACGGGATTAGATGGAAATGAGGTCGCAGATCTCACAGCCAAGCAAGCTCTGAAGCAGACAAGAACAATAGCTCAAGTACCAACAAGCTTCTCTCAGATAAAGAGTGTCCTCAAGAATGAAACCTGGAATCTAACAATACTAGAAATAAGACTCCTAGCAAGCAAGGGATCCCGAAGTGCGTTATGGCACAGCTCAGCCAAAGACATATACATCCCACATAAAGCTAGGAAGACACAAGTAGACATACAAAGGCTACGGCTAGGATACAAGACCTTTAACCAAGTCAAAGGAGCACTCCCTGAGATCTCCACGCACTGTCAAACAGAAACAGAGAACCCACTACACCACTACATCATGTACTGCTCTGACACCGAAGCATTCCTAAACAAACAAAACAACTCACCAAGCAAAACAATTACCATCACCTCCATCGAATCGCTCGAGGCTCTGGTTCACCACCGAAGACCTCCACGGTAGACGCACCTGCTGATCCACCTCCATATCTACCCTTGCCGATAGTATCAGCTGTCTGACGCTTCGCGCAAGCGAGCAAGTCAGACTCCCTGTGGGTGATGGCAGGTACTATCAATCCCACGAAAAAAACAGACAGACTGTTAAGATTAACCTGTGGGCCACATTACAAGGCCCACGCCATTCAGGCTTTGGTTGGCTCTCAATAACAACAACAACAACAATAGAGAGGTGGCCCACAAAAGGTACTTAAGCCTTCCATCACCAGAATCTCATGCACTTTATATTTCTGCCCGGAACCATGCCAAGTCTGTTCTCCAACTAGCCAAAAACTCCTTCATTAACAGAAAATGTCAAAACCTTTCAAGATCTAACTCCCCTCGTGATTTCTGGCATCTAGCCCAAAATATCTCCAATAACTTTGCTTCTTCTTCTTTCCCTGCTCTATTTCAACCAGATGGCACCACTGCTATCACATCTATTTCTAAAGCTGAACTCTTCGCTCAAACCTTTGCTAAAAACTCTACCTTGGACGATTCTGGGCTTGTTCCTCCCTCTCCTCCACCCTCTGACTACTTCATGCCACGTATTAAAATTCTTCGCAATGATGTTTTCCATGCTCTCGCTGGCCTAAACCCTCGGAAGGCTTATGGACCTGATGGGATCCCTCCTATTGTTCTCCGAAACTGTGCCTCCGTGCTTGCACCTTGCCTAGTCAGACTCTTTCAGCTCTGTCTGTCGACATCTACCTTTCCTTCTTGTTGGAAGTTTGCCTACATTCAACCTGTTCCTAAAAAGGGTGACCGTTCTAATCCCTCAAACTACCATCCTATTGCTTTAATTTCCTGCCTATCTAAAGTTTTTGAATCTATCCTCAACAGGAAGATTCTTAAACATCTATCACTTCATAACCTTCTATCTGATCGCCAGTATGGGTTCCGTCAAGGCCGCTCTACTGGTGATCTTCTAGCATTCCTTACTGAGTCTTGGTCATCCTCTTTTAGAGATTTTGGTGAAACTTTTGCTGTTGCCTTGGACATATCAAAAGCTTTTGATAGAGTCTGGCACAAAGCTTTGATTTCCAAACTACCCTCCTACGGTTTCTATCCTTCTCTCTGTAGCTTCATCTCAAGTTTCCTTTCTGACCGTTCTATTGCTGCTGTGGTAGACGGTCACTGTTCTCCTAAATCTATTAACAGTGGTGTTCCTCAGGGTTCTGTCCTGTCACCCACTCTCTTCTTATTATTCATTAATGATCTTCTAAACCAAACTTCTTGTCCTATCCACTCCTATGCTGATGATACCACCCTGCACTTTTCTACGTCTTTTCATAGACGTCCAACCCTTCAGGAGGTAAACATATCACGCAGGGAAGCCACAGAGCGCTTGACTTCTGATCTTTCTAAAATTTCTGATTGGGGCAGAGCAAACTTGGTATTGTTTAATGCCTCAAAATCTCAATTCCTCCATCTATCAACTCAACACAACCTTCCCTCTTCTTCAATGACACTCAACTGTCCCCCTCTTCTACACTGAACATCCTCGGTCTTTCCTTTACTTATAATCTGAACTGGAAACTTCACATCTCATCTCTAGCTAAAACAGCTTCTATGAAGTTAGGCGTTCTGAGACGTCTCCGCCAGTTTTTCTCACCCCCCCCCCAGCTGCTAACTCTGTACAAGGGCCTTATCCGTCCATGTATGGAGTATGCTTCACATGTCTGGGGGGTTCCACTCATACTACTCTTCTAGACAGGGTGGAATCAAAAGCTTTTCGTGTCATCGACTCCTCTCCTCTAACTGACTGTCTTCAGCCTCTCTCTCACCGTCGCAATGTTGCATATCTATCCGTCTTTTACCGCTATTTTCATGCTAACTGCTCTTCTAATCTTGCTAACTGCATGCCTCCCCTCCTTCCGCGGCCTCGCTGCACAAGACTTTCTTCTTTCTCTCACCCCTATTCTGTCCACCTCTCTAACGCAAGAGTTAACCAGTATTCTCAATCATTCATCCCTTTCTCTGTAAACTCTGGAACTCCCTACCTGCTTCTGTATTTCCACCTTCCTATGACTTGAATTCCTTCAAGAAGGAGGTTTCAAGACACTTATTCATCAATTTTTGACCACTGCTTTGACACTTTTATGGGACTGGCATTTCAGTGGGCATATTTTTTTATTGGATTTTTTGTTGCCCTTGGCCAGTGTCCTACCTACATAAAAAAAAAAAAAAAACAGCTGTATATAGATAGGTGTTCGCCCACACAGAGCATCATTATTATCAATAATCAATAATCTTTGAATGACTATACTAAATTCACAACACCTATGGGCGGCAATCTTGGTCAAGCAGCCCCTCCACACAAAGAACACGTCACTTAGAACACAATTAAAATAGGAACAGCAAGACGGTTAGCCCGTCACTAATTGATCTCCTACTGTATTTCAATGTTCCTCTACACTATACTTCCACTTTTACCTCTTCTTTCGTCTCACATATACTGTCCTCCAAAAGCAGCAAACAGAGCATCATTAGCCTGAAGATATTAAAAGAGAAACGAAACGTCGCTGATGCTACAAATTATGAAAGGTCCTCGGAGCCCTGCCACTGGCAGAAAAAGAATTAATCAGACGAATAGAAAAATCAACCAAAAACTGAACAATGCAGAGGTCGCTCTTGCCTTTAGTCACGTCTGCCTAAAAGAGAATATATATATATATATATATATATATATATATATATATATATATATATATATATATATATATATATATATATATATATATATATATATATATATATATATATACACACACACACACACGCACATGCTATGGTCGTACACTCTTAATCATATTCGTAAAGTGGAAATCACAGAGAAAAAAAACAAATAGTCCAAACATGGCGTAGATACAATGAAACAACGCGATGAGATTCAGAAATCTCATAATACGTAACTACACGAAGTTTTATATAATTGCATGGAAAAAGGTATACGTATGCGATTGTCTTATATGGAGTGAAGAGAGAAAATGTCGAGATTGCAGAGATACATGGATGCCTGATATAGAAAGTAAGAGTTGAGTTTTTATGCTAGTTTAAGGAAAGTATATAGAATAAAATAAAAATAAATAACACACACACACACACACACACACACACACACACACACACACACACACACACACACACACACACACACACACACACACAACTGTCACTAACACACTGTAGAACTAAAGCTACACTGTGTGCACAACTTCTTTTGACATGAGCCTTAATAGCTGCTCCTATCAAACTGCTTGGCTTACCAATTTAGGAAATGTACAGTCATGGTTAAAAGCTGATTAACATACTGCAATTAACTCCACTTTACTGACGATCTCCTTACCAAGTGTAACAACATTAGGGGAGTTAAGGTCGAGGGAAAATATAATCACTGCGGAAGTGGGTTATGGTTTTGACTTTTGTCCATGATGTACTATCTGTTTTATATCCACACCGCTGCGAGGCAAGCTTATAACAATGTATATCATCGTCATTATAGGTTGTGCATACTGATTTGAGGTACTCATATTGACACATATATACACACACACACACACACACACAAAATAAATAAATAAAGATACAAAGCAAAGTAGGAAAATATAAATATTTAAGATATCCTGATATTTAAATGCATGAGTCAACAAAGCACGACATAGGATACGTACTTGCACACAAAGGCACTAAGCACTATAACAAAGGCTCATCTCATATCCTGACACACACAAAAAAAAAAAAAAGAAAATAAATAAAAAAAAAGAAAATGTAAAGGACCAAACGATAGCGCACACACACACACACACACACACACACACACACACACACACACACACACACACACATACACAAACTTATCATTACGCAGCGGAAGACCAAAACCAACATAGAAAGACGCAGCGCCGCCATTAACAGAGCTCTTTCTTTCTTTCTTATTTTCATGCCACATCAGGTAACTTGCAACGGAGTGTGGGCGTGCGTCGCGGGCGGCCTAGCATGAATCAGAGGATGGCTGACCCCTGCTCCAGAGAACCAGGTCACCGCTCATAGATGGAGCAATAAAGAAAGACACACTACAAGGCAGCCTGAAGCACATTCAGTGCCTGAGGTGACTCAGGCTACCTCGTGACGTCTGCCTTTGTTTACTGCCTCTCTTGACTTGACCTGGTTCCCTCTGGGGTGGGTGGTAACCGACGTTCTTCTAGCCCAGCCCAGCCAGCTAGCCGGACAGCCACTAGCAGGCCCGAACGCACTAGCATGACACGATTTATATATTTACTTAACTTCACGCATTTTGAGCGCCTCTTGTTTATACCTGATAGCTGGCTAGAGCACATCGAGTATCAATATAATGGCTGGCTACCCATTGCCACGGCAGCAGAGGTGCGGCTTGGGTGTGACAGGCGCTCGCGCGCGCACGCGCGCGTGCGTGCGTGCGTGTGTATGTGTGTGTGTGTGTGTGTGTGTGTGTGTGTGTGTGTGTGTGTGTGTGTGTGTTTCAGAATGTTTTCACTGTGTGCGCATTTCAAGTCAATGTTATCAGAGAGAGAGAGAGAGAGAGAGAGAGAGAGAGAGAGAGAGAGAGAGAGTATGCGAATGTATTTGCAAAGAGAAGAAAAAGAAGAGGATGAAGAAGAGGAATAATAATAATAATAATAATAATAATAGTAATAATAATAATAATAATAATAATGATAATAATAATAATAATAATAATAATAATTATAAGCAGAAGAAGAAGAAGAAGAAGAAGAAGGAGAGAGAGAGAGAGAGAGAGAGAGAGAGAGAGAGAGAGAGAGAGAGAGAGAGAGAGAGAGAGAGAGAGAGAGAGAGAATGTGTGTATTTGCAAAGAGAAGAAGAAGAAGAAGAAGAAGAAGAAGAAGAAGAAGAAGAAGAAGAAGAAGAAAAGAAGAGAGAGAGAGAGAGAGAGAGAGAGAGAGAGAGAGAGAGAGAGAGAGAGAGAGAGAGAGAGCGGGAATGCTGTCATCTTGCTTGCGACTCTTGCTGCACCAGACCTTTGCACGTGATCCCTGTTAGAATACTCAAGTCGGTATCAGATGTAGATGTAGATGTAGTGGCAAATCTAGTGTATGTAACCAACCAGCATGCATATATATATATATATATATATATATATATATATATATATATATATATATATATATATATATATATATATATATATATATATATATATATATATATATATTAGAACAGGTTCCTAGTTATAGATAAGGTAAACAGGGATGCACCAGACTTCCTTCATCATTTATTGGAACGTTTGACCTTCACAGAAGGCATCAACAGGCTAAAAAGATTGATAAAAATAAACACTAAGGCAAATCATAAAATAACACATTAAAAATAGGGGCAAAAAACAAACCGGTAACCAAATGGAGGACAGTAAGAGAAGCAAAAAAAAAAAGAAAAGTGACAAAATATCCTATCGGTAATAGCTTAAAATGACAGAGAGAAAAAAAATCAAGTAGAATAGTTTCATAGTTTCATAGTTTCATAGCTTTATTCTGCTTGATATTTTTTTTCTTTTTTCTCTCTCTCATTTTAAGCTACTGCCCGATAGGTTATTTTGTCATGTTTTTTTTTTTATTTTTATTTTTTTATTTTGCTTGTCTGCCTGTTCCCTTTTGGTTGCTGTTTTGTTTTTTGTCCTTATTGTAATGTGATATTTTATGATTTGTCTTTGCATTTATTTTCATCAATCATTTTAGCCTGATGATGCCATCTGTGAAAGTGAAACGTTGCAATAAGTGAGGAAGGAAGTCTGGTGCATCTCTGCTTACCTTATCTATCTGTCTATTTCTCTCTCTCTCTCTCTCTCTCTCTCTCTCTCTCTCTCTCTCTCTCTCTCTCTCTCTCTCTCTCTCTCTCTCTCTCTCTCTCTCTCTCTATATATATATATATATATATATGTATGTATATACTGTTTTCTCTATCTCTTTATCTCAATATTATTTCCTTTCATTTTGTCTATCTATTTGTCTTTCTCCCTGTTATCTGTGTGTGTGTGTGTGTGTGTGTGTGTGTATGTGTGTGTGTGTGTGTGTGTGTGTGTTTTCTGCGCTTATAGTATTATCTCTTTTTTCATTTTGTCCATCTGTGTGTCTTTCCGTCTGTCAATGTATCTCCTTTTCTGCCTTTCTCTCTCTCTCTCTCTCTCTCTCTCTCTCTCTCTCTCTCTCTCTCTCTCTCTCTCTCTCTCTCTCTCTCTCTCTCTCTATCTATCTATCCATCTATCTATCTATCTCTGTATATATTTATCTATTCTTCTAGCCTATGTATGTATGTATGATGTATGTATGTATGTGCAGTGTATGTTTGGCTGTATTTATGAATGTCTGTGTCTATCTATCTATCTATCTATCTCTCTGTCTGTTTATCTATCTTTATAAATACTGTAAACCTAGTGTTTATCATTATTTATCTACCTAGATTTACTAATTAACTGCTGCATCGTCACTCTGCAAGATTTTTAATTCATTACGCAAACATATGCGCAACATTAGTTAAACCCATGCATACCATCTGCAAAGTTTAGCATCTTATTAATATTTTTTGGCTGCAGTCCCACTTGATGCTTTAGAATAAAGAATATATTTATATACAGTGGCTCTCGTGTTAACGCTGCGTGATCCAGCTCTCTAAAGCTCCTACATTAATGCACTTTTTTCATATATCTTTCGGCCGGGTTGTTTTGTCATCATTTAGTTAACTTCTTCAACCTTTCCTTCCTGACTGACTGCCTATTTTTCTTTGATCATCCTGGCTGAGTAGTTCTTTCACCACCATGTCTCCTTGGCTCTCCTTCCCATCACAACTAAGTTCCCTCTCCTTCACTTTCTCGTCTTAATGACTGTTATGTTGCCCCTCTTGTCCTGTTTGTATAATCATGTTGCCGTTCATCATGATTCAATGGCTCTGTTTTAGTTTTTCCTATCCTGACAGCATAGTTTTCTCAACAATCATACTCTTCCTTTCCTTTAGACTGAATTGTGCTATTTTCTTATCCATCCCAGCAAATTAGTTTCCTACCTTTCTCTCATTTGAGCCTTCCCTTTCTCCCATCATGATGCTCCCAAGCCACTGCGTCCGGCCTGAGAGCAACAACACCTCTCTAACCTGAATTTGCTCGCTCCCCCAGCAGGTCCCCTATGCCGACATCATGAGCAAGACCCTTGTGTTCGGCATTTACGACTTCGATAGGTTCTCCAAGCATGACCAGATCGGCGAGGTAAAGATTCCACTGTGCCAAGTGGATCTGGCCCAGACAATCGAGGAGTGGCGCGATCTGGTGTCCGTTGAGGGCGATGGTGGACAGGTGAGCTCAGGCACCACTCTTGACCCCCCCGCCCAAGACAACCCAAGGACTTGACACTTTGATTAACACAATCTAAAGACTTTCTCTGGCAATCAGATTTCTCAGATCTGATTTACATTAACTGTAATTCCTAAAGTGCACGAACAACTTTACCACAAAGAGAAAAAAAAAAAGCCTAAAAATCACATATAGCTTGACACTTCGTCTTGGTGTTCTTGGCTGTGCCATAATAATCATGACACAATCTACTGCCCCTCAGACACAGTTTTGTCATTATAGCTACGACGTTCCCTACTGTCCCTGACATTTCCGACTTCTCTGTGAAGTTTCCTTCTAGTACTGTAGTCCAGGACTCCATCTTTAGCCCCGGATACGAGCAGCTGAAGGTATTCTGACGGTAATTTATTTCATACTATATCTCTATGAGTCATGCTATAGTCTTTAATCTTTACAATATGCATTATTTTACATGTAATGATATACTTACGACGACTGAGGCAATTTGTGATTTACTCAGTGAAAAAAAAAATATTCCTTGCACCTGGAGTCTCAATTAGTGATATGCTTTCGTATAACTGGTATTCTGACGGCGACTGGGTGTGGATTTAAAAAAGTGTGTGTCGGGAAGCAAATGAGAGAATGATCAGCTATAGGTCCCCTTTATCTGCAGGTTCCTGTTAGACACAAATTACCTTTAGTTTCGGTTTTCCTCCATACGCAGGCTTTCTTTAACTGTAGGTCCCTGTTATCTACACAGCCCTTTCAGTTACAGGCCCCTTTCCAGCAACAAGATCTTTGAATACCAGACACCCATTAGTTACAGATAATATTCACCAACAAGTTCCCATTCGGCTAAAGGTCCACTTTAGCTACAGGTCTCCTTTGTCTTTAGAACCTCTTTATCAACAGGTGCTTTAGTTAAACTCTTTTTTCTCACCTCTCAATTTCAGATTTCTCGTCAAAGATCTGTTAATGCAGTTTCTGTTTGGTACTTATTCCTCTCATTTCTATTTTTTTTTTTTTTTAGTCAGTTATTTATAAATCTTTTTTTGTTGACAGGCCATAAGCCGTAAGTCAGTATCTCTACAGTTGCCTTTGCTGACACGAGTTACATTTATTAATAGGCTTGCCATAAACACTGGTTTTCAGCTACAAGTTCCTTACAGTTATGCTTCAGCAGGTTTAGTAAAGGTTTTCTTAATCTAAAGATTCCTTCAGTTCCCATGAGCTACAGGTTTTCCTCAGCTACAGATTCCATTCAGTTAGAGTTATCTTAAGTTGCAGGTTACCATTGTAAGTAAGTTCTGAGGCAAATTCCTTTAAGATGTAGGCTTCCTCTTGTATAGGTTCCTTTAATAAGTACTCTTCACGAATAGACACAGAACCCCATCATCCACTACTGCAGGTCCCTTTCAGCTACATGTCCTTTACAGCAACAGGTCCTACACAAATTTCCTAAGACATCCTGCAGTACTCCTGGTCCTTAATTCCTCCTCTCCTTCCCAGTAGCCCCAAGCAGCTCCCCACTTTTGGGGCTAAACTGCGGCAGTTTCCCTGTACCAGCTTCTTCCCCACATAACACCCCACACCCCCTTGTCAACATCTGATACTGTTTAGTGCAGCTGCCCCAGTTCCCCACGCCGACTCTACCAGTCCCGCACAGCATCCAGCCCCTGGTGTGGCCCCGTGGCTGCCTAGGGGCGTAGGCGGGCGGGTCTGGCTGAGAGGCACCGTAGTCACATCACGGCCCTGTTGTGTGTATCAGCTGTCGGTGTGGGTAATTAATGTGTCACACTGCCTGTGGGCCCCGCGCCCCCACGCACATTGGCGTGGAGCGTGTGGTGGGCTAGCGTGGGGCCACAGGGTCGCTGCTCGTGTATAGCACCCCACGCCTGCCCAACTGACCCGCTTCCCAGCCGTAGCTAACCTCATCATTAGGCAGCCTTCAGCTGTAAGGGTTGGGAGGCGGAACAGGTGTGTGGGCGAGGAAGGAGTGGGAAGAGCAAGTGGAAACTCAGTTGTTGGCTTTGTGCCATCCACCGCTTTCTCCCTCACTCCTGGTTTTCCCCTTTCCCCACGCCAGGCCTCAACTCTGTGAATACAAACAACAGTTACAGCTACATCAACAGCCACACCTATTACCACCACCACCACCACCACCACCACCGCTGCCTACTATCTACTATTACTAACTGCTGTTACTACTACTACTACTACTACTACTACTACTACTACTACTACTACTACTACTACTACTACTACCACTGCTACTACTACTACTACTACTACTACTATTACTACTACTACTACTACTACTACTACTACTACTACTACTACTATTAGTAGCACCACCACCACTACTATTACTACTACTACTCCCGTTATTTTTACTTTTTTTTTTTTCTTGTGTCGTAACTCTCAGTAGGAGTGAGTGGCGGGGTGGCTCAGTCAGCATCCCTCTGTTGGTTGTGTTAGCTTCCCGAGTGTTGGCACCGCCGCCACCCCAGCCACCACACTGCTAACTTGACCCCACACTACTGACTAGACCTTTGCTCTCGTGACCTGACACTCACACTCATGATCATAAGATGCAACGTTGCTGACTTGCACGGATGACCTCATCACCAACAGACGGAACTCTCTGTGAAGCGGACAGCCATTCTGCAAATACCAACCAAATATTTGACTTTGGTCCATCAGCTCAGCAGCACTGTCGTGACACAAAATGCTCATGCAAAAAATACATGATAACTTTTGTCGTTACAACGGTGTGCTTTAATCGCTCTGGATTTACAAGCAGTATAATAACGTACCACACCACAGGAGGCGGGATCACAACTCTGAAGACTTCTCTTCAGATTAACACGGTCTGATGTGGTCGTCATACTCCTACCACATTTATTTATTTATTTTTTACGAATGACTCATGACTGATACGACCACCATACGGCAAACTAAATTACATGCTGACATAACAGACTCACTGTGACCCCAACTTGGAGTCGGACGCCCAGCACCTCGAGCAGGTCGTGGTGGGCGTGGCGGCGGGCTGCCCCGGGCCCCAGACTACCACCCATCACTCGGCCGGCCGGCGGGGCGGGTCAGGGGCGGCGCCGCTCGTGATGGTTGGTAGGCTGGCTTCGCGCTCTAGGTAGGTGTCCTTTTCTTCCTTCTCTCCCACTCAGCATGGCCGACCCCCTCTCCCGTCCCCTGAGTGGGCCAGTCCGGCTGGTTGAGTCCCGCCCCACGGTCGGGGGTCTCACACACGGGGACGGCTGAGGGTCCAGTCAGGTTTCAGCGTCACTCTCCTGCCTGACACTCATTTTGCTGGTGTTCTCGTGCCTGCTGATGCCTGCTTGTGGTGGCTGCATGACGCACGCTGGTCCATGTACTATCCCCCGCTACCACCTGGCCTGGTGCTGCCGCCGGTTCTTTCCCGCGGCGGCACTCACGGCCTCCACGCCCACGCCCATAGCGGCCACCCGCCACTGTGGTGGCGTAGGCGTGGGTCAGCGTCGTCTGACGCTGCTCTAGGGCCGCTCTGACTCTTCCCGCCTGTGACCACCTCGCCTCACCCACTACTTGACTTTCATGTGTCATCACGTCCTCGCTTTATCACGCCCCTGTCACCTTTCCTCTTCCTTTCCTTTCCTCCCCCTGACTTCCTTATCCCATCCCCTCACTAAATGGTCGTGGTACTGCCACAGATGTAAATATGATAAATCTACCACACCACCACCATCGCCTCCATACATCCCACCAGTCCCGCTGAGCTCAGCGGCCGGGCGGCGGCGTCTCCTTAATCCTTCGGGGCACCGATACCCTCCACACCTTATAGATTACATCCCGAACCCCAAGGACTCCTCCGCCTACCCGGCCCGGCCTCCCCCACCTCCCCCCGGAGCAAACCCCCTCATCGCAGTTCTCTCAAGTGGATATTACATGGACATTCAGCCACTGTTACTATACCAAAGAGATTTCTTCCTGCATGAAATGAGTCGTGATTCAGGGTACTATTTTATCTTTTTTTCATGTTCATCTCTCTCTCTCTCTCTCTCTCTCTCTCTCTCTCTCTCTCTCTCTCTCTCTCTCTCTCTCTCTCTCTCTCTCTCTCTCTCTCTCTCTCTCTCTTTCTCTTCCTGACTGTAACAAAAAAGAGTAATGAGGCAGCCACGACAGGGACGATAAAACATCAACTGCAGCAACATTAACTGAAAAAAGAAGAATTAGAAAAAAAGGGATCATGTATTTTTTTAAACTAATACATTTTTAAGGCCGACAGAAAAAAAAAAAAGGTGTTGTCATCGTAACTAAATGGATCATTAACGTCACTATAATACAAAACATAGCTAACGCCATGACTATGCACATTATGTGTACCTACCAACACACACACACACACACATACACAGACAGCAGAAGACATCACCATTGCTATGGTAGTGATCGCAATATCAACACACCTGTATATTTAGGATCTTTGCCACATGTCACGAGTCACATGCATCAAGTTCCAACATAAAACCATCAAAACAGGACTCCTAGACTTAACTTGGACTGATTAACATCTCAATCGTGGGTTCCAGTCCATGTGAACAAAGGACGTACGTACTCTTACGTCCCTTCTTTCTGATTCACCTGCCGCATCTTCTAAGGCAGGGGTGTCAAATTCATGGCCCGCGGGCCAAATGTGGCCCGCGGGATGGTCTTAAGTGGCCCGCGAGGTGACAAGAGATTTTTTAACTTGAGTTGCTATAATTGTTATAACTGATGAAAATGTAACTAAACTGTTAAGATGAGACATACTAACTTTTACCTTTCAATCTTTCATTCATATGACAATGATTTATTTCATATAATTGCTAGCAATAACGCTCTTTTATTGCAAATTTTAATAAATGAACATAACGAATCCGTCTGAAGCCGAAGACCTGGTCAATGCTGGTACCTGAACGCATGCGTCGTCCAAACTTTTCCATATGTACTAGACACGACAAGCAAGGGGTGGAGGCCTGTACGTCTGTTAAACCTCGTACCAATTTTACATGTGTAAGTTCAGATAAATCTAAATATGTATTTTTGGTAAACCAGAATGATCAGCAAAATAAGTTGTAATCTTCAGTCTTGCCAATAAGTAATTACCAAATCTTTGCTGGCCCCCGAGACCATAACCAAGTGCATAATTGGCCTTCGAAAGGATTTGAGTTTGGCACCCTTGTTCTAAAGGGCTGACATTACAGTGGTCAGCACGAGTGGATGGCTGACGTAGATTATGACTATATACTGACGATAATCGTTCATAATCTTACACGGGCCCATAATTATAATTTTGTTGTTGCGACGCCAGGCTTTCAGTCAGTCATTCAATCAACTAATCAGTCATTATCACAAGTATTTAATAAAAAAAAATAAGAATCGGTGGGAAACATCACAATTTCCCAGAACAAATTTACTTTGTATTAGTGCAGATGGTTTGGCATCATTGCCGATGTATTTGAGATCTTCATATTCCTGTGACACTTGTTTTGGAGGAAAGTTGACCTCAGAGTCAAAAGACGTGCATGTGTGTCACAGTGAACCAGTGCTAAGATAAAGACATGCTTTTTGAAATGCCTTGCATTCTCATGAAGACTATTTACAAAGGCCAAAGAGATGATTAATTGGGCTTTCCTTAGTAATGCTCAATGAAAATGCAAAATTCTTGTTAAACTACCTTAATAATCATGAAAACGTCTTAAACTTTCCTGAGACACTGCTACATATAACTGAGATAAGGCACCGTTTGAGAATGCAGAGATGGATTTTTTTTTTTTTTTTTTCAGTCGTGTGCCTCAAGGCATGGTTTTCTCGTACTGGTGTGCTCGATACTCCCTTGCTCGTGAATCGAAGTGCGACGCGGGGCAGCCTACGAGGCGCGAGTGACGAGCTTTCATAATAGGGATAACAAGTTCACTGTTGCTACTGCTACTGCTATTGCTGTTGCTATTGATGTTGCTGTTACTATTGCTA